>NW_012114777.1:79489-106417 GCF_000951035.1 Colobus angolensis palliatus | reverse complement strand
TGGCTAGCCATAAGTAGAAAACTGAAACTGGATCCTTTCCTTACTCCTTATACGAAGATTAATTCAATATGGATTAGAGACTTAAATGTTAGACCTAATACCATGTTTTTCTAAATATAGAAGGGGAGGGGGACTTGAGGTACAGAGGTGGAGCGTGTGAGACGTGCAGTTTCAGGGAAACAATGGGTGCAGGTAACCAAGGGAACAGATGTGAGTCATTGCTTAGAGCTGATGGGAAAGGGGTAGGCTCTTTTACCATAACTAGGGGGCAAGGAGGAACAGGAAAGTTGAGTTTGAGAACAAAAGACAAGGAAGTTAGCAGGATACATTTTTGGAGAAAACCTCAGAGAAATTCATTGTATCTTACATAGCCCAAAGTTCATCAAAACAAAAACTACAGCTTAGTAAAATTGCTATTTGCTCATTGATACACAAATAATTAATATCAGAGAAGTATTCTAAATCTTTGTCCAAAAGTCTGTCTGTAATAGAAACTGACAAGATCTTCAACAGCCGATAATCCTTAACAAGAAATCAAACTTATTCCATCCTAGGAAATGTTCTGGGGAAACTGTGGTCCACAAAGACTATCTGTCTTAGTTCTATAGCAAGCTATGCTTTTAAACGGCAGGAAGACCCACCCAAGCCTCATTCCCAGTAATAGCTTGGTAGTCTATTAGACTTCCTCTTGAGTCTGGGCTTGGAAGATATCACCCTACTTTTTTTTTTTTTTAAATAAAGAAGTCTCATCAGGCTAAGGGATAACCAAAAGAGTGACCTGTGTCCTTCTGACCCCCATATTGACCATATCCTTCAGAAGGTCCTTAAATTCAACCCATTTGTCTATGACAATGGCAAGTAATTGATAATCAGGAGTGGGTTGGCTTTTGGGGTCTTACCTATAAATCTCTGAATTGACAGACTGAGTTTTGCAGAACCCTGCAAAGAGTAGGTCCAGTAGTTTTGATAGGCCTAATATGATTTCTCACCTACTTCTTAATAAGAATTCAGGTTTTTACTGGTCTGTCAGTGAATGTTTGGGTAACTTGATAGCAAGGTAATATAATTCTAATATTCAAAGGCAAAAATTAGGAGTTGGTGATCCTAACTGCACTCTGTACCTTCAGTGTTGGGACTCAATTATTCATTTACTTGTCTACCTCCTCATCTCTTTATCAGAAGTGGGAGGCTGCTAGAGATCAGGGTTGGGATGTGCAAGGGTCCAGGTGTCAGCTGATGGGCTGAAACTGGAAACATCAAGTTGCACTGGGGTGGTTTGATTTGGTTCTGAAAAGAGGGAAAAATAATTTCTAAAAATAGATAAAGGAAAAAGTGGAGAAAGGCAGGATTTGTTTTCTTTTATGGTAGTGAATAAATTGGAATCTTTCTTGACTCTTCCTTCTTACCCTCAATCTCAGCATGCAATTAATTTATGATTCCTTTCCACCTAAAATTTGTTACCTACTCTCAGTTCAACTTGCAATCTTCTAATCCATGCCTGCTTATCTCTTGCCTGGACATTTGTGATAGTCTTATCTCTTGACCCTTATTCTTTTCCTTCTGCGGTTCACCCTCAATACTGCTACTGTAAGTTAACTTGTCAAATCAATGCTCAGAAACCCTAAGTGGATTCCCATTAGAAGTAAGATAATATCCAAACTTGACTTCATTCTAAGTCCTTAAAAATTCTATCTCTCACCAATGCCTCCAGCTCAACAACGTGCCCCATGCTCCAGCCTTAAATACCATTCCCCCAACGTGCCATTCACGTTCCTTTTCTCTGGTCTTTGTTCCTAGTATTCCCACTATCCATAAAGCCTTTTCTTTAGTTTCACAAAGTTCTACTTATTTTCAAGGTTCTTTTGGCCTGTACTTCCTCAGTGAAGCCTGCTCACAACTTCCCAAGCAAGAATACCAGTTTTCTGAAATTATGTAACCTTTTAACAACCACTAGAACACTTGCCCTGAGTTAGTGTTCAATAGGTCTGCCTACCTTCTATGTATCTTTATTTCTCTATCATGTAGCACACAGGAAGTGATCATTAACGTCTATTTAAATAAATCAAATTGCATAAGAGTTCAGAATTAAGGCACACTGTAATCTAAAATAGGTATGACTGATGCCTAGAATCCATATAGATATATCAGATTACAGGATACTTGTGAAAGTACTTTGGTGATGTAGCTAATCAGGGGATTATGCAGGTGATGTGAGGGTGAGTGGAGCTGATTCTTTTCATTAACTAGAATTATTATAAAATGTAGCGCTGGAAATGACTTGAAAAATCATCTAATCTCAGTATGATTTCAACTCTTATGCTTATACTAATTGTTTGGTGGAGGCTCCCTGGGATACTACATTAGGGATTCTGTGGTCATGCACAAAGGACAATTACTAACATGCTCTGACATGTAAGTAATGTTTGACATGTGTATTTGTGAAAAGAGAGTGGAGGGGGGAAGTACTAGTGTGTGAACCTAATAGTTGCCAGTCCCTGATGACTAATCTATATGTTTCTTTAGGTCCACAATTTAAAATATCTTAGAAATATCCATTTCTATCACATTTTTAAGACTTCCATAAAAAAACAAAACAAATCTTGCTATATGATTTGCTGTGGTATATAATTTTTAATATATAAAGATTTGTGTCCTCTCTAATCCATAACTATGCTGTGGGTTAACAAAGCCTCCTTAACTCTGCCTTTGGGGAACATAGAAGCCTGTGTTATAATTCATGTAGGAGCTAGCTATGGTTTGGTTATTTGTTCCTTACAAATTTCATGTTAAAATTTGATCCCCAGTGTTGGAGATGGGACCTAGTGGGAGGTGTTTGGGTCACAGGGATGGATCTCTCATGAATGGCTTGGTACCATTGTCCCAGGAGTAAGTGAGTTTTTGCTCTACTACTTCCCACAAGAACTGGTTGGTAAAGCCTGGCACCTCCCTCCCCTCTCTCTTGCGCCTTCTCTTGCCATTTGATTTCTGCATGCCAGCTCCCCTTCACCCTCTGCCATTAGTTCCACTGAGAATAGCCTGAGCCCTCACCAGAAGCAGATGCTAGTGCCATGCTTTCTGTATAACCTGCAGAACTGTGAGCTAAGTAAGCCTCTTTTCTTTATAAACTACTCAGCCTTAGGTTTTCCTCTATAGCAACACAAATGGACTAAGATAGAGCTCCTACAAACCTGAAGGTCACTGTTATTTTTCCCCACTATTTCTGTTTTCATCCATCCATTACCCCATTACCCATCTGTATTAGTCAGGATTCTCCAGAGAGACAGAACCAGTAGGATATATGAAAAAAGATTTATTAGGGAAAAATTGGCTCACACAATCAGAGAGGCAGAGAGGTTCTATGATAGGCTGGTCTGTAAGCTGGAGAAACAGAAAAGCCATTAGCATGACTCAGTTCAAGTCTGAAGCCTCAGAACCAAGAAATCTGATAGTGCAGCCTCCAGTCTGAGACCAGACCTCCAAGAGCCTCCAGGAGGCTGTGTGTACAAGTCTCAGAATCCAAAAGCTGAAAAACCTGGAGTTTTATGTCCAAAGGCAGGAAAAGAAGAAGCACACCTCTCTAGAAGGAAGAGGGAGAGAGCAGAGAGAGCGCAGTCCTCCTTCTTCTGCCCATTTGTGCTAACCTCCAGCTAATAGGAAGGTGCCTGCCTGCACTGAGGACTGGTCTTCTCCTAGTCCATTGACTCACACATCAGTCTTCTCTGGAGACACTCTCACAGACACACACAGAAACAATGTTTTACCAGCCAACTAGGCATCCCTCTATTCAGTCAAATTGACCCCTAAAATTAACCATCACACCATCCATCTATCCATCCATCCAGTTTGTATTTTACTAAATGAGATAGTAAAAGTAACACAGTTGATCCTTGAATAACTCAGGGATTGGTGTACTGACCCCTGCACAGTAAAAAAAAAAAAATCCATATATAACTTTTGACTCCCTCAAAACTTAACCACAAATAGCCTATTGTTGACCAGAAGCCTTAGGGATAAGAAACAGTCCATTATCACAGATTTTGTATATGTGTCATACACTGTAGTCTTACAATAAAATAAGCTGGAGAAAAGAAAATGTTGTTAAGAAAATCATAAAGAAGAGAAAATATATTTACTATTCATTAAGTGGAAATGAATCATCATAAAAGTCTTCATCCTCATTGTCTTCACATTGAGTAGACTGAGGAGGAGGAAGAGGAAGGGTTGGTCTTGCTGTCTCTGAGTAGCAGAGGTGGAACAGATGGAAGAGGTAGAAGGCAAGGCAGAGGAGGCAGGCACACTTGGTATAACTTCTATTGAAAAAATCACATCTAAGTAGATCCATACAGTTCAAGAATCACCTGTATTGGAAAGGCACTGTGCAAAGGCTAAGAGGTGCTAATAAGGATCTGCTAAGCATTGATTGGAAGGGGAATATTACTGTCTTGGATCTAGCAGTTGACTCAGTGCTGGCTTACAACTCACAATCATCTCTGTGTCACTGACCTTCAGTTCCTGGTGCAAGTCAGGCTATATGACATTCTAGTCCACAGCTAACCCTTCTTAGTTTCTTGATTAACATCGTTTGCACCAGCACCACACTGGGATTTTGAAATTCACTTTCTGTTGCTCTAATTTGTATCACTGCCACCTCTGCTTTGTTATTAGAAGGCCTTATAAATGTACTGTCAATATGAAGCCACTTTATAGAAACAATAGACTTTCTACTGCTCTATTTAGCATGCAGAGGTGCTCCAACCTCCCATCCTTAAATAACATAAAACCCTTCTAACCCTTTAATCTCCTTTCTTCTACTAACAGCAAAACTCCAAAGAGAGGACTCCAAGTTCACTGTGTCTGCGTCCTCACCTCCCGAATCAGGACCATCCACCACTCTCCAAGGTCCCCAAGTACCTTTTTTTTTGCTGAACCCAAAGAATGTTCTTCAGAATTTATCTTTGTAACTGAAATGTTAATTTGAGTTACTTTTACCCCGGAGATTTAGATCAGATCTAAACTACATGCCACCACCCAGGACATATGGGAGCATAATACACTCTCCAATCTTTCCATGGTTACCCCAAACTTGGGTCCGCAGCTCCACTCTACCAGTTCTGCAGTGGATTATTTTACAGCCCATGCATATTTTCCTACTCCACAACAATCCATATTTGCCATTTAATCCTTTTCCATTATTTATGCAAACTACACTCAGAAAGGTCTGTGTGTGGGCAGCAGAATTTACTATAGTTTGGTAGATAGAGAGGAGATGAATTATGCTGAGGCAAACTCAACAACTTCAAACATGGCATTAGTCATCCCACTTTTCAGCAGCTCTTCAGCCTCCCCCTCACTCCTTCATCCCACTGGCTGTTTAGCATCAAGACATATCACGGGCTCCTCTTTCTTCCTTCTCCTGTGATCCCTCCCTTTTACCTCATTCCTAAGTTTCTCCTTGTCCCCTCTCCACACTTAGGATCCCAAATTCTCATTCTATTAGGCAAAGTCATTCAGTTCTCTCCAAGTTTTACTCCTAAACACTAAACTAAGCCCACTTAATTAAGCCTAAGCCTAGCCTGGAAAAACCACAAAGATTTCTGTTTGGCAAATTCAAGTCCTCCTTCTAAGGCAATTGGGGTTTTACACATATTTTTTCCTCTACTACATCTTACAACCTCTCCATGGCATTTGACATTTTGATAATTCTTTCTCTGAAATGTTTTCCTCCTCTGACACCTTTCTGTCTTGATTTCAATCTCAGTTCTCTATTTTTCTATTTGGAAGGCTTTTATTGCTTTGCATATTTTTTAAAAGTTGATTCTAACCTTGCCCCATGTATTTTACTCTAGATCAGCTCCCGCTTTGTTTAAGAGAAATATAATGCAAGCAGCATATATAATTTTAAATGTTCTAGTAGCCACATTGTGAAAAGTGAAAATTGACAGGTAAAGTTAACTTTGTAACATATACTATCTAACCCAATATAGCTAAAGTATTTTTATTCATCATGTAATCAAAGTGAAAATTATTAATAACTACATTTTATGTTTTTTAAACAAAAGCTTCAAAATCCAGCATGTATTTTATACTACAATGTGTCTCAATTCAGATGCTAAATTTTCATGGAAATATTTTATTGGTGCTTGGATTCATAAACTTTGGACTTGAAAAAGTGGATGTACGGACCCAAATTGTTTGAAATGTAACCTTTCCAATAATTGAATGCACACCAAAAATCATTATCTTTTCATATTTACATCCATTTTGACAAACCTGGTTCATCACTTTTCAAATAATGGATTTGACTTTGAAGCAAAAGCATAGCTGTCCAAGCTTAGTAAATTTTCTTCTCTTTTTTTTTGTTTTGAGACGAAGTCTCACACTTGTCCCCCAAGCTGGAGTGCAATGGCACAATCTCAGCTCACTGCAACCTCTGCCTTCCAGGTTCAAGCGATTCTCCTGCCTCAGCCTCATGAGTAGCTGGGATTACACCCAGCTAATTTTTATGCTTTTAGTAGAGAGGGAGTTTCACCATGTTGACCAGGCTGGTCTGAAACTCCTGATGTCAGGTAATCCACCTGCCTCAGCCTCCCAAAGTGCTGGGATTACAGGAGTGAGCCACTGCACCCGACCAAAGCTTAGTAAAATTTCTAATTCTTATGCCAACTTGGTGTTATTAACATGAAATTCAAAGGTATATTGCAGACATTGAAAAGCAGCTCTACATGTACTATTACAAACAAAGCATTCCTTAAATTTTTCATGTGGTTCTTATAGCCAATATACACAATTCTGTCAATTACAATTAAAAGCTTGTACATATTGATTCATATTGTAAAAACATGTAAAGTTTTTTTTTGGTTTGTGTTGTAGAAGGTTTCAATTTCAACATAAATGATCATACCTGTCTTAGCTAAGTCATAAATAAGCTTTTCTTTTCCTTGGCACTTAAAATTTTGCTCAGTTGTAATATCTCCTGTTTCATCTCTGATTTTATTTATTTTGGATCTTCCCTCTTTTTTTCTTAGTCTGGCTAAAGGTTTCTCCATTTTGTTTAAGTTTTCCAAAAATCAACAGTTTATTTCATCAATCTTCTGTATTGTTTTCATTTCAGTTTGATTTCTTCTCTGATGTTTGTTATTTCTTTCCTTCTACTAATTTTGGGTTTTGTTCACTCTTGCTTTTCTAGTCCTTTAAGATGCATCATTAGGTTATTTCTTTGAAGTTTTTCTTCTTTTTTGATGTAAGCACTTATAAACTTCCCTCTTAGTATTGATTATTGACACTGTAGCAAACATTCCTTTCATGGTTACTGGGTACTTGAAATGTGGTTAGTGCATCTGAGGAGATGAATTTTTAATTTTATTTTATTTTAATTATTTTACATTTAAAATTTAAAACCAAGGCTATGTAAAATATTTTTCCTTGTTGTTTCAGTAAACAAAGTTTTACAAGCACTGCAACATGTAAGACACCACCTTTATTCTGTTCATAGCAACAGGAGGCAGCCAAATGCCTAAGCAGATAGGGGTGGGTCTCTGGTGAAACCCCACCTTCAAGACAAAAACAGCCTGAAGGCTGAGAGACCAGACTGCTGGTCCTGGATGAAACCCACAACCCAGAGTGAGAACTTCTGTTCCTGTCTGCCCACCCTTTCCTGATTAAATTTTTCTGAATAATGCCTTTTAACCAATCAAATATTACCTTTTCAAATACTACCTATGACCTGCCCCTCCCCCATTCTGAGCCCATAAAAGCCCAGGACTCAGTCACACTGGGAGGCACTTTCCTGCCTTTAGGTCGGGGGACCACTGCCATGTCCCTTCTTTGCCAAAAGTTGTTTCATCACTCAATAAAAACCCCTGCCTTGGGCTTAATACCTAGGCAATGGGTTGATAGGTGCAACAAACCAGCATGGCACATGTTTACCTATGTAACAAAGCTACACCTCCTGCACATATATCTGGAACTTAAAATTAAGTTAAATTAAATTTAAAAACCTGCCTTGCTCACTCTTAGATTGTCAACACATTCTCATTCTTTTGGATGTGGGACAAGAACTTGGGGACTGGTGTGCAAGACAGACTTGTCCCTGGCAGCTGAGTGGGTGGGCCATCTCCTGCAGTGGGTAGTGTGCCCAGGCAGTGTGGCACTGGCCAGAGGTCCCTAGCTTGCAAAGTGACCAAGAAGAAAACCCTGTTTCACTAGATAGTGCGTGTCGAGCATCTGCATCATTTCTTGTTATTGTCAAAGGGTTGATTCAGTTTGAATGCTTATTTTTTATGCACTGATGTAACATTGTAATATATTTATTAGAATATTTTATATGTGGAGCACAAGTTACAGTGGTACCTATGTAAATCAAAATTAGTAATTAATTTGAAATATTTATTATTTTAATTATCTCATAATTAAAACATTTTTCTAGATTGTTTATCTTTTAGCCTCTTTGGGCTTGACAAAGACTCTCTCCTTTGACCAAAATCTCAGGCTCCTCTGAGTCCTGAACTTGGCCTGCTTTTGCTTCAAAATCAAATTCATTCTTTGAAAAATGATGAACCAGTTTTGTCAATATGGATGCAAATGTGAAGGATAATGATTTTTGATGTTCATTCAGTTATTGGAAAGCTTACGTTTCAAACAATTTGGGTATGTACATCTACTTTTTCAAATCCAAAGTTTATGAAAACCATGTACCAATAAAATATTGATGAAAATTTAGCATCTGAATTGAGACATATTGTAAGTGTAAAATATACACTAGGTTTAGAAGATTTTGTTTAAAAAACATAAAATATAGTCATTAATAATTTTCATTTTGATTACATCATAAATAAAAATACTTTATAATGAGTTAAATAGTATATGTTATTAAAATTAATTTTACCTTTCAGTTTTCACTTTTTACTATGTGGCTACTAGAACATTTAGAATTATACATGCTGCTTGCATTATATTTCTTTCTTTCTTTTTTTTTTTTTTGACGGAGTATCAGTCTGTCGCCTAGACTAGAGTTCAGTGGCACAATCTCTGCTCACTGTGACCTCCGCCTCCCGGGTTCAAGCAATTCTCCTGCCTAAGCCTCCTGAGTAGCTGGGATTACAGTCACATGCCACCTCTCCCAGCTAATTTTTGTATTTTTAGCAGAGATGGGGTTTCACCATGTTGGTCAGGCTGGTCTTGAACTCCTGACCTTGTGATCCACCTGCCTCACCCTCCCAAAGTGCTGGGATTACAGGTGTGAGCCACCATGCCTGGCAACTTGCATTATATTTCTATTGGACAGAACTAGAGCTACTCTAGAGTAAAATACATGGGGCAAGGTTAGAATCAACTTTTTAAAAATATGCAGAGTTATAAAAGCCTGCTGAACAGAAAAATAGAGAACTAGGAATGAAATCCTGTGTCCTTATAGAATCTAGCTTGAGCAGCAATCCTGCTAAATCAGATTAGTGAAAACATCTCCACCCTTGGTATCTGACCACTTTAATATCTTATCGTCATGGCCTGCCTCCAGCAGTCCTATCAAGTCAGTTTAATCAGGAACTCCTTATCCTTGATGTTTCCTCTAGTAATTTTCCATCCACTGACCCCACCCTTGGTTATAAATTCCCACTTATCTTTGTTGGAGTCAGAGTTGTCCAATCTCTTCACCACTGTGGTGGTGACTCTATCACCATAGCTCTCTTGAATACAGTCTGCCTTACCATCTTCAACAAGTGTTTGGAGAATGTTCTCATTTAGCAGGCGGCAAGAGCTGTGTCTTTTCTGCTCCATACTTCTAGTGCCTAGCATAGCACATAGCAAAGAACAGGTGCTCAATTAGCACTTGTTGACTGAACAGTCAGGGCTCACTATGCACCTCTTCCCTCCCATTCTTTCCTCTAGTTGACATGCCAGTATTGCAGCACTGCATTAGATGTCTAGATACGCTCCTTACTTAACATATGGCATATCTAGCAAAAAGAAAAATGAAAATGCTTAAAAGGAATTCTGCATACATATTTTCTCAGTGTGGGTCTCAAAACTTGGAGAGTTCAGATATTCAGAATGCTATCTATACAAAGATCAGAAAAGAGTTGTTTTCAATTGCAGGCTTTATATATTTCCTTGAGAAGATCTGTGCTTAACCCACAGGATCAAAACAGTGTATACTGTACTTGTCATGACTAGCGGCAGTTTGAGAGCGGGGTTTGAGACCTGAGGTTCAAACCCTGCCTCCTCTACCTGATAGCATAATCTTCGGCAAACTACTTAGTCTCACTAAGTCTCACGGTGCTCAAGGGTAAATTGGCAATAAATCTAACTATCCCCTGAGGTCACTGTGGAGATCAAGAAGCATGCAAAACACACAGCACAGCACTCACATGGTAAGATCACAGTATACCTTAGCAATTTTTAGCAATTTTTATTATGAATAATAGTAATAAACAAAATGTGTCAGCTAGCGTATTTTATTAATAAGCATCAGAAATAGAGTCCAATTAACTTAATCAAACAAGGGGGAAAGGAAGGTTAGTTATAAATGCTGTAAAGCAGCAGAGAACAGAAAGGAAGACTGAATCAGGAAAAATAGGAAGCAAGGATGCTCTGGGAAACTACATTTCATAAATTAAAAAATTTACTCAAAATGCCATGATCAGAATGATTCACGTCAGATGATTGTTCTGCCCTGTGCTGCTAGGTTAGATGTTCAAGTTACAAATTCATGGAAGAGAGTTTTATCTGCCTAGTATGGGTAATTTTATGCCAACCCTTTGGCATGGTGGCAAAGTTGGCAGGGGTGGCTTGCAGGTCTGTACCACCTTGATTGACAGTTTCTTCAAGAATATATTCACATAGTATGGGTTATCCCTCTCAGTAAAATTGGAGTGCTGCTTTCAAAACGAGGAGTAAGGAATGCTTTATAGGTAAAAACAGCAGATGTTCTCTACACATCATTTTATCATAAGCTATAGATTACACAGTCTCTGCAGTGTTTGTACAGGATATAGAAAAGCTTTTGTTATTATCTGGTTCACTCCAGTGAAACAGAAGTAAAACAGGTGGAGAGCTGCCTGCTGAGGATGTGGCCCTGAGATAAGGATTCCTGGAATGTTTGAGCTGGGAGGGGTGGATTGCCCAAAGCAATCTATATTATTTGAGACTTTAGGAAAGTTTGAATAGTGGTGGAAGGATGCCAAATTCTAGATAGAGAGACGTGGCCATTGAACTCTAAAGCACAACATGAGACAAGAGAATGAGCAAAAGTGAGAGACTAAAAAATAGAGAGTAAAATGAATTGGGTTTGAAAGACTTAGAGCATCCAGTACAGTTAAAGCTCTGAATATGAGTAAGGTGGTTTATTTCTTGTTTTTCTGCCTCCCAGAGCATTTCCAGTGTCTAAAGATGAGTGCTTCAAGGAATCATCCGAAGAGGTTCTGCATGGCTCCAAACACAAGAATTGGGCAAACACTGAACTCGATGTGGTTGCTGAACTGTTTCTGTCCTTATCTCGTCCAGATGTTTTACATCTTTCATCAGGACATTTCTCCATTGTCCTTAAGCTAATGTTTTCCAAATGCCCGTCAATAGAGCAGTGCTGATCTGTGACAACATTTTCACTGATCTGTAGTCATATCAAAGAATAGAAAAATAGGCTGGACGTAGTGGCTCATGCCAATAATTCCAGCATTTTGGGAGGCCAAGACGGGCAGATCACTTGAGGTTGGCAGTTCAAGACCAGCCTGACCAACATGGATAAACCCCGTCTCTACTAAAAATACAAAATTAGCCAGGCGTGATGGCACATGCCTGTGATCCCAGCTACTCAGGAGGATGAGGCAGGAGAATTGCTTGAACCCTGGAGTCGGAGGTTGCGATGAGCCGAGTTTGTACCATTGCACTCCAGCCTGGGCAACAGGAGCAAAACTCCATCTCAAAAAAAAAAAAAAATAGAAAAGTAAAAATTCATATTTCTCAAGTGAGGTTTTCATAAAATTAAACTTCCTCAATTTGAAGGGTTTTCTTTTATTCTAAAATTATATCCTTCTTCATTCTGGTTTCTCTTCAGATTGTATAAACCTTTTGGTTTTTACTAAAATTATGTCCTCACACATTTTGATGTTAAAATGTCCTTATTTTTAGTGGGAAGATGGCAAGAATGGATCATAGTTTTTATAAATATCTTTACTTGGCACAATAAATACCTGGCAACTCTATATTGGTTTCCTCTCTACTTTTTTTTTAAAAATCATGTTAGTCTGTAAAATATAAAACCTGAAAACCATGGTTCTAAATGCCTCTAAGTCGCTCATGGCTTACTTCCCATGTGAGTGCACACGGGGAAAGTTGTTACAGTCCCCATCAGCAGGAGGAACACAGGAGACCCAAGTTCAAATCCTGCTCCTCCACTTACTGGTCCTTTGACCTGGAATAAGACGTTTGGTTTTATCTGTAAAACAGCAATGAGTATTGTATCTACCTTATAATGGTTCTTATGGGGTGCTCAGTAGATGCTTGCTCTAATGACTACTATTACTAATTTCAGGTAAATTTTTTTGTCTCTCAAATTATAATTAGAGTTTAGACTTTAAAGACAAGATCTTTTCATCTAAATTTTTATATCTCAAAATACTATCTAAATAATGAACAAATCCCTCCTTAAGGTAACCATTTAAATTCATTCTCCAAAAAAAAGTATTGCATCATGAAATGAAAATCACTTTTAAAAATATAAATTTCAAAGTGAATGGTGATTTTCCTGTGACTTTCCACTGATACCAGAAGGAGCTGGATTGTCAGAATCCTTTAGAATTGTAAAGAAAATGGCAAAGGGGACCCCTGTCTGTTCCTCATTTGTTGTGAGTAGATACTTATCACCAATACCCATAGGTCTAATCCTGTCTAAATCTAGAAATAAGAGCTTATACTCAATAACTTCTAAAAATTCCCCAGATCAGAGCAATTGGATTTAAGCTTCATAAGCAGACAATATTGTATAACTTTTAATTGCCTAATCGTAGGCTCAAGCATGTTAAGTTATTTTCATTTCGAAGTTTAAAGTCCAAGTCTATTTAAATAAGCTGAAATCAATGGCACTTCATAAACTGCCTCTTTTACAACAATTCCATAGTCATTCTCGGTCCTTTTTTTCTTTGCAACAGCTTCAACTTTCATCCTTTCAGAACAGATCACTGGCAGAATGTTCCTACAGTAGAAATAACTACTTTGTAGTTTTGTTTCATTATCAAGATCTGAAATATTTTAACAAATGTAAGTCGGTTGGTGGGACCTGGCAAGCTCTGGAAAGAGCTCTGGAGAGGAACCAAAATATGTCTCTCACATGTTCCCACGCCTTCTTATGTAATAAAAAGAGAACATGCTGCCTGAATGTCTTTCATCATTATGATTCTCTAAGGCTGTCTAAAGTGTATGGATAATCCCATTGTTACCTAATCCATCACAGTGCTTAATATGCCCAGGAGCACCCTTCCGGCTTTCCATGGAAAATTTCAGTTTCAGAAACCTGGGTTTGGAAAACTCAACATTCTTGATTTCAAGCAACGAATTGAGAAACCTGGTGAGCAGGGTAGGCTTGAAGGATGGGGCTGGTATTCAGATCTGGGTATTTTCACCTACAGTTCCCTCAGGTGGGTTTTGCGATTAGATTTGACAGTCTCTGGAGGCTGTATCTCCATAGGCCTAGACCAACAGGCTCACTTTCAAACAGTAAAAGGAAATCTGATAGAATGCAATGGGTGATAAGGTCATGTTTTCCTGTGCAGTATTTATTTGTTCTGCTCTGACACTAGGTTTTATGGCTCAAATTAAATTTTAACAAAGGCTGTCTGAGAGTTTCCCCTGGGAAGGGGCTGAGTCAAGTTGGGAGGGTAGAGCACTGTGGCGGATGAACTTGGGGCAAGGCTGGACTGAACATTTGGATGAAAGCTAAGGGCTCAGGATGACCACTCCATGTGAGCAGGTGGACAAGGCCACACTGCAACATCAGCCAGGTGTGCAGTGAAGAGTGGGGTTCAGGGCTGGTGCAGTGGCTCACACCTGTAATCCCAGCACTTTGGGAGGCCAACGTGGGCAGATCACTTGAGGCCAGAAGTTCGAGACCAGCCTGGCCACCATGGTGAAACCCCATCTCCACTAAAAATCCAAAAATTAGCCAAGTGTGGTGGCATGCACCTGTAATCCCAGCTACCCAAGAGGCTGAGGCATGAGAATCACTTGAACCCAGGAGGTGGAGGTTGCAGTGAGCCAAGATCACACCTATGCTCTCCAGCCTGGGCAACAGAGCCAGAATCCAGGTGCTGAAGATACAGCAGAAAACAAAATAGACAGTGTCCCTGTCCATTAAGAACCTGTTTTTTTATTGAGAGTTGTGTATGATAAATACATAACAAATAAAGCAGAGTATAATTTCAGGAAGTAATAAACGCTAAGAAGAAATCTGAATAAGAACCACAAGATGGAGATAATGAAAAGAAAGCCACTCTAAGTATGCTTATCATATTTGAGGGACAGCATCTGTGAGAAGAAGAAATTTGAGTTGGGGGGAGCTGATTAAAACCAGGGAATTTTCTATGTAAAGATCCCATGGAGCAGTTCTCAGGGAGAGCAGCACATGCAAAGGCCCAGTGGTGGAACAGTTTGGCATGACTGAGAAATAGCAAGCTCAGTGTGTCAAGAACAGGTTGAGCAAGAGGAAAAACTGGCAGGCAATGAGTTTGAAGAGAGACAGCAGGCAGGTTTTAGGGCCTTCCAGGCCCTGGTTAAAAGCTTGAATTTTATTTAAAATGGAATGAGACATCACTGGAAGATTTTTAATAGGAGAATTATTTGATTAAATTCCATTCTAAGAAAACCACTCTGGCTATATGTTGTAGCACAAATTGAAGGTAGACAAAGAGTCATGACAGGGAGAACAATTAATAGACCAGACTGGACATTGTGGACCAGGATCATGAAAATAGAAATAAATATCTCAAAAATATGTATAAAATTAGAGATAGAAATAATAGATCTTGCTAACAAATTAGTTGTAGGGGTTAAAAAAATAAGGACAGAATCAAGAAAGGGTCTTTGAATTTCAGATCAAGAAGGCAAGGATTCTGGGCAGGTTGTTCTCCTTATTTATTCTCCCTTAAAATTATAAACCACCATTTCTTGGTTACTGTAGATTTTTGCTCTCAGCCTTGTAACTGTTCATTTTTGTCACTTGCAACATAGCTACACCCTGCAAATGATCAAAATCAGCATCGCTCACTCTGTGGGGCTCTTGGAAACAAGTCCACTTAGCTCTCCCCAAACTCCACAGGGTTCCCCCAAATGGCAGCACTGGGGCCCAGCATGAAGCAGCTAATGCTGTGTATGGGATGCAATTTCAAAACAACCCAGATTCATTCTAGCTAATCAAGTAGGCCAGAGGGGAGCGCTCCTCAGATGTCCACAACCACACAATCCCCATAGCCCATTTTATATTCTCAAATATATTTCTTTGAATAATTTTTTGAAGTGAAATTGTTTTGAATTCCCATAATCTTTCTGTTGAAGTTTATGAAAAAAATGATTCATGTGCTCTTCTGGATATAAAATACAACTAGAAAAGTAAAGCAAAAATCAATTCCATGTTAGGAAAGAATTTATACATTTGATGAAGAAAGCTGGGACATAATTAATTAGCAACTATTCTTAAATTTGGATGAGCAAATGTGTTCTGTTTTTATTGTGGAACGCTGAGCTGCGGAGACGTTCTGGATCTGATGCCAATTAGCTTCCCATTTTTACTTAATTAAGTGTCATCTAGAGCTCCTGCTGGCATAAAATGGTTTCAAGTTCTCCTGTTTTTCTTTTGCTTTCTTGTCAAAATCCATTTACTAAGTGGTACCAAAAACTATCTTTTAATACAGAAAATGTAGAGGTGTGGATAGTTATGCAGAACAGGATCTGTGGAAGCAGATAAACTCACCTGAATCCAAGCTCTGTTACTTTCTAGTGCCTGCTCTTTGCTATTATTTCACCTTTCAAATCCTTAGTTTCCTCACGTGTAAAACAGGTAAAAATGCTCACCTCATAATGCTGTTGTTAGGACTAAATGACATAGAGTAAGGACTTAATGAATGAATGGTTGTTCTTTTGTAATAATTATAGACTCATAGGAAATCACACAAAGAATATGGAGACGTCCCTGTGTGCTTCGCCCAGTTTACCTCAGTGGTTACTCCTTACATATAGTACAATATCAGAACCACAGAATTGATTTTGATATAATGTGGATGTATATTTTGAGGTCATTTTATCACACATATGTATTCCTATAGTCACCACTACAATCAAGATAAAGAACTCTTCCATCACTGCAAAGGTCTCTCCCTCACGCTACCCATAAAGTTACACCCACTTCTTTCCCTCACTCCCACCAACTCTAACCTCTAGCAACTACCAATCACTATAGTGATGAGTTTTCCATCGCTGTAATTTTGTATTTATATATAAATGAGAATGTTGATGTAAATGGAATAACAGTGTATGACCTTGAGACTGGCTTACCTTTTTCATTCAGCATAATGAACTTGAGATTGATCTACATGGTTGCTTGTGTCAATAGTTCATTTCTTTTTATTCCTGAGTAGCACTCAATGGTATGCATATACCACAGTTCGTTTAGCAATTCACTTATTGAAGGACATTTTGCTTGTCTTTGGGTTTTGGCTATTACAAATAAAACTACTTGGGAACACCTTATACAGGTTTTTGTCTGGATGTAAATTTTCAGTTCTCTGAGATAAACACCCAGGAATGTGATTGCTCATTTTTGTGAACTTTTTATCAAATTCTGTTATGAGTTACAGGATTGCAATTGTTGCAATACAAGAGATTGCCAATAAGCTCCACCAAAGGCAAGGAGAGAGATTTGGATAAAATCCTTGGGTAGTACATTAGTCCATTTTCTGTTATTTAGAATGTCTAGAACTGGGGAATTTATACAGAAAAGAAATTTATTTCTTACAGTTATGGAGGCTGAGAAGTCTCAGATTGAGGGATCACATCTGAAGAGAGCACTCTTGCTGGTGGGGACTCTGCAGAGTCTTGAGGCAGCACAGGGTGTCATATGGTAAGGGGTTAAGCATGCTTACATGCTAGCTCAGATCTCTCTTCTCTTCTTAGAAAGCAGCAAGTTCCCCTCCCATGGTAATTTATTAACTCATTAATCCCTTAATGGTTTAATCCATTCATGAGGGCAGAACCCTCATGACCCTCTCACCTCTTAATTTTAGGCCTGGTGCAGCACACCAACATGGCACAAGTATACATATGTAACAAACCTGCACGTTATGCACATGTACCCTAGAACTTAAAGTATAATAATAAAAAAAAAAAAAAATTTTAGGCCTACCTCTTAATACTGCCATGGTGGAGAATGAGTTTCAACATGAGTTTTCTAGGGGACATTCAAACTATAGCAGGTAGGATTGGAAAACTACTATATGTTAGTCAGTATAATCAATATTAGCTACTCTAACAAACAGCCCCACAATCCTAGTAGCTCAAAACAGTAATCATTTATTTCTTCACCAATCAATGTCCACTGTGGGTTGGGCAGTTCTGCTGAGTGGCTCTCTCTGTCTACTCTGTTGGCTCCACCCATTCCAGGGTTCTAGCAGCTCTGCTATCTTTGCTTTTAGCTGGGTGGATGGGAGAGAAAGGAGAGCCCATGAAAGATCAGTCTGGATGTTTTTGGACTCAGGCCTGCAAATGGCATACATTGCTTTTGTTTACATTCCATTAGCTAAAACCAGTTACATCACCTCCACTAACTACAAGCAAGATTAGGAAATGCATTCTCCCGAGGAGAGGTAATGAAGCATCTATCTGGCTAGGCTCTGTCTCAGAGAAGCATTGTATCACTAGTATGCAGCAGCTGTGAACTAGCAGAGAGACAGACATTGTGTTATTGCTATTAAAGCATTGCAAATTGAACTTATATTTTGTTTGAGGTAAACTCAGTAGCAATCCTTGAATCACTTTCTATGAGGATGACTGACAGAACTAAAGACAAGGTAATACCTGTAACAAAGATAACAGTGCCCACTATTTGGTAGTCACAATCATGAAGGCAGCTGATGCATACTGCATATATTAAATGCTCCTGACTGGAAGCAGGTGATCTTTGGGAAATTCAGGAGTGAAGAGGGGATGAAGAAAGAAGAGTTGGAAATGTGCCCAGACCAGACTCACTGGCCTCTCTTGACAGCTTTCAAGGATTCTGCTCATTCTACAAGATATAGCCAGGCTAAATCCAGGTTAAGCCAGGATCATCCAAGGGTCACGTCCAGCCCTCTGACTGTTTTTGTATGGCTGTGAGATAAAGACAAGGTTTATATGTTTAAATGGTTTTCTTAAAAAAGTAAAAAAAGGAATATTATTTTGTGACACTGAAAATTACATGAAATGCAAATTTCATTGTCTCTAAGTTTTGTCAGATCTCAACCAAATTCGTTTGTTTCCATATTATTTACAGTTGCTTTCATTCTACCCCACAGAGTTGAATAGTTACAAGAGAGACTGTATGTGGCCTACAAAGCCAAAAACATTTACTCTCTGGCCCCAGTTTGTCAACACCAAGTATAAGCCATCTGGGCCTCATAGCTTTTCAAAGTTTTGAAAATGTTATTATGTTCATGGAAAGCCATGCCTCTTTTATGCCATCTTTATTTAATGACTTTTTCACATTGGAAAAATAGCACTGTTATTTTTTAAAATCCACTTTTAACTAACCTTCATCATCTACTTGTCAGAGGAGCAGTCATCCCGAGCATTAATAATCCTACTGCTGAGCCAGCAGGGATAATGGTATTATCCTTGGAATCTACCAGCATCGACCTTAGAGTTTTCAGTCCTGAAAAAGAGCTGCAACACATCCAACATTGCACCATCCTAAAATGTTACATAACTGTAGCATAGTCATATAATGTGACTGAAAACCTTCACTATGAAAAAGACATTTCCTGGGCATAAAGTGTGCAGGTTTTTAACTGTATTTATAAATCGTTAGCTTTTTAAACTTGCTTGTTTCCCTTTGAACAACAAGTTCAAAAGTGTCAGAAAAAAATACAAAGTTTTCTTTAAAGAAAAATGTTCCCATACTGGCAGTGTTGTGAAATACTTCATCTTTTAAAATAACCTCCAGAAACTCAGCTGTAACACCAAAATTGACAGAAATGAATAAGTAGCCCTTGGGTTATTTTGGTATCCTGAGAGAATACCTGAATCTCTCTTCCTCTGATACCTTGGGAAAATTATCACATTTCATACCTCCTCAACAGCTCATGAGATTTCCTTTTCCATATCTGTTTTTTTTTTTTTTTTTTTTTTTTGACAGGGTTTCACTGCCATCACCCATCACCCAGGCTGGAGTGCAGTGGTGTACTGTAGGCTTACTACAACCTTCACTTCCCAGGCTCAAGGGGTCCTCCTGCCTCAGCCTCCTAAGTAGCTGGGACTACAGGTGTGCACCAACACACCTCGCTAATTTTTGTATTTTTAGTAGAGATAGGGTTTCATCATGCTGGCCAGGTTGAACTCCTGACCTCAAGTGATCTGTCCACCTCAGCCTCCCAAAGTGCTGGGATTACAGGCATGAGCCACTGTGCCCAGTCTGGTTCCGTTTTAAATGTGTAGTTGACAAGAGCACTGGCTTAGAAATCAGACTGCTCTAGATTCACACTCTCCTCTGGTACTTAAGCTCTGTGACTTTGGGTAAACTACATGCTGCCCTGTGTCTCAGTTTCCTCGTCTGTAAAAAGGAGGTCACGCAGGGCTGACTTCAGAGAGTTACTGTAGAATCAAAGCGGGTATATCATAGAAAGTCCTTACCACAGTGCCTGGCACACAGAAAACTGTCAATAATATTGTCTATGATTAGTGATTTTTGTAGACTCACTATTTTTCAACTGCATGGTTGTGAAACCCAGAAATAGTTACAGAGACAAGTAGTGACCATTATCAACAAAATGTAAACCATCTGTCAGTGAATTAAACAAATTCAAACAAAAAAAAAGTGTCTCTCATTTAGCAAGGTACAGAGTGAAATATATCAGTTACATGGTCAGAAATATTACAGGTATTAACTTAAGCCGACATAATCATTTTGCATAATGCTGTCTTAAACTCTTAGTAAATCTTAAGATTTATATAACCACCTGATTAACTCATCCTGCCCCTATTTAAGTCCTTCTCATGATGAGGAAAACACTGTCCCTTGAAGCAACCCATTATGATTTGAAACACTCTTCCTTAAACTGAGCTGAAAATTGTTTCTCTAGTGCTTACAACCTTTGGACTAAGTCCCACACTCTGGAGACAAATCTAATAGTGCTTACCTTTGACAGGCCTTCAAATGTTTGATAACGTCCACACTTCTGAGTTAACTTCTCCAGTTCCTTTAACTCTTCATCACACCACAGGATTTGTGGAGCCTTCATCATCTTGGCAACGAATCCCATTGTGCTTTAAGAATAACATAACCCCCTTTAAAAAAAAATCTCTAGACCCTGCCCTGTGGCAACTGAACAACCACCTAAATTAACCCAACTGTGCAGTTGGAGAAAAGGATTCTAAGTATGTTCTCAGAGCAAAATTCAAAGCAACTTATTTAGTGTTTTCACTGGTTCTGTTCTGCAGGTTAGAATAACATAACAATAATACTGAGAGACAGCATGAGAAACTAGAGCTTTAGGACTCAGTGTTTAGATAATTTAAAATTGGAGGTCTTGTTTATTTAGTCCCCCATACCTCTAAATAGATTCTGAATGTCTGAATGATATTGAACCCAGCAATTAAATGAATGTGCTTTTCTTTCCAACACTATGTCAAGAACTGTGAAGGTCTGAGATTTTATCCTATTTGCAAACTAACAAGTGAGCTTGCCACAGTTTTGTGGATGCTGTCAGAAGACACGCGACTCCTGGGTCAGAGCCAAGGGAGTTTATTACCAAAGCATAACAAGTAACCTAAGCTTCATGTTCCTATTGTTTCCATTTGCCCCTGTGTTCCATGGGTGTGAGGTGGAACAGTGTATGTGGATGGTAATATTGCAGTGGTTTGCATTACAGCTGAGAAACCTCAGGCTTAAACATCCTTCAGTCTTTTATATCAGACTGCAAGCAAGCTTACCCAGCTTTTGCCCCAGAGGGAGACATTGTCTTTATTACACTGTACAGTAAACAAGCCTGCCCTCTGCTTCAGAGGAAGGTACTAATCTCTGTTTTCCATGGCTGTTCTCTATGCAAATATCCTTGAAAAGAGAGTCTATGACAAAAGCTGTCAAGGCCTCTGCTTGCAAGATGTGTGCAGGGCAAGAGACGCATGGAGAGTGGTCTCTCAGCACACCGTAGGGTTTTTATTAGAAGGGTTTTATTAGAAGGAGTACTTCTCTAGAACATTAAACCAATCAGTAAGTATTTGCTGAATGTCTGCTTTGTGCTCAGCAGTTTTCTAGGTACTGTGAAGAATGAAAATTCCGTGATCTCTTGATTCCAGGTACTTAGAATTTATCAGGTACTACTTGACCCAAAACAATAGGAAACAATGCAAGATAAGCAAAAGCTAAACTAGGACTTACGCATTCATTCATACAAATACATATTGCATGCCTTGTGTAAACACTAGCACTTACTTAGTGCCAACAGTATGCCAGGCACTAATCTAAGCCCTTTACATTTATCAAGATAAGCATGTGAAATACCTCCGAGTATACTCCTTTTTGCAGATGTGGAAATAAAGGCACAAGCATGTCGAGTAGCTTGTCCATAGCCACACAGCTAGGAACTCTTCATTGTGCCCAGATGCTGACTCCGGAGCCACAGTCTTACCCTGAACACTGAACTGCCTACCTTGTCACAGCATTTCTTTCTCTTTGTCTGTAGTTTTCAGAAGTTTGACTATAATTCTTTCTTAGTGTGAATTTCCTTTTTTTGAGAAGGAGTCTCGCTCTGTCGCCCACACTGGAGTGCAGTGGCGGGATCTCGGCTCACTGCAAG
This sequence comes from Colobus angolensis palliatus, assembly GCF_000951035.1. NCBI lineage: Eukaryota > Metazoa > Chordata > Mammalia > Primates > Cercopithecidae > Colobus > Colobus angolensis. The sequence continues at coordinate 84,389 of NW_012114777.1, read as the reverse complement.
CTCCGCCTCCTGGGTTTACGCCATTTCTCCTGCCTCAGCCTCCCGAGTAGCTGGGACTACAGGCGCCCGCCACCCCGCCCGGCTAGTTTTTTGTATTTTTAGTAGAGACGGGGTTTCACCGTGTTAGCCAGGATGGTCTCAATCTCCTGACCTCGTGATCCGCCTATCTCGGCCTCCCAAAGTGCTAGGATTACAGTCTTGAGCCACCGCGCCCGGCCTTCTCTCCATTCTTTAGATTAGATCATTTCTATTTTATTTTCAGGTACTCAGAATATTTCTTCTGTTGTCTCCATTCTTTTGAGCCCATCTATTGAGTTTTTAATATTGGATTTTTTTAGTTCTAAAATTTTCATTTGGTTTCTTCCTCTCTTCTCTATTTCTTTGTTGAAATTTTTTTTATTGTTTCAAGTGTGTTCATATGCTTATTAAAACATTTTTATGAGGACTGCTTTAAAATCCTTATGAAATAATTCTGATACATGCATCACTTCAGTTTTAGTATCTGTTGATTGGTCATTTCCTTATTCAAGTTGAGGTTTCCTGGTTCTTGATTATTCAAATGATTTTGTAATGTATGGTGGAAACCTTAGACTCTAGATCTTATTTGAGTCCTCTTTTTTAGCAGGCGTCCTCTGGGCCAGTGTGGGAATTGGTAGGGCTTGCTGTACTACCGCCAGGTGGCTGTGAATTTGCAGGTTCCCTACTTGAACTCTGTTGACAGTCTGTGGGGAGAGAGACACCTCCTTACTGCTAGTTGGGGTTGGCAGTTCAGGCTCCCCAGTAGACCTCTGGTGACATCACCTGTCTGACAGGAGAGGGTACCTTGTTTCTGCTCTTCATGCTGTCTTCTCTGATATTGTTAGGTTGGATGGGGCCTCGTTACCTCTCAGAGGGATGGAGGTCTTGGATTTTCATCTGGCCCCCTCTCACACCATACCTGTGGTGATGGGAAGACTGTCGCATTACTGCTAGGTAGGAATGGAAGTCCAGCCCTGATGTGGCTCCCACTGGCGTGGCAGGAAAGCTACCCATTACCACTGTGCAGAGATGCAAGTCCCAGCTCCCCAGTTGGCTTTTTCTCATACGACCCTGTTGAAGTGGAGGGGCATCCCCAGACAGCCAGGCAAATACAGGAGCCTAGGCTAACTACTGAGTCTTTGCTGATGAGAGATGAATCAGGCTCACAGTTTTTTGTTGTTTTATTATCTGTGGTATTTGCTTGGAGTAGGTTTTGTCTAGAAGTTTGTTTTCTCTGTTGCCCCTTTCCTGGTCTTTTAGCTAGAGAGAGCACTTTTTTCTAGGCCTTTTTGTATGCACTTGTTGGTGTTTCTGGATTGTAGGTGTTTCGAACACCTGGTCAGGGCTATCTATGTGAGGCCGAAAGACACAGAGAGCTCATTCCTGTTTAGCTCCCTGGTTCCTGAGGCGCTTAGCCAGGGTGCCTATTTTTCTTTACCTTTCAGAGTCTCTGTATGTTAGTTTGATGGATAATGTCTATAGTTTGCAGATGAACTTAACAGGCTGAGTCGAGACAAGTGCATCTGCTGTATCTTTCCAGGGGTGGAATCCAGTTTATTGATTTTGAACAGGGACTTCATATATTAAGCAGAGTCTTATACGTTTTGTTCAATTATAACTGCCTCTTTGTCCTTTGCATTTGAACTTTTAAAAATAAGTATTTCATTTTGAATGTCTTGAACGTTTTACCTATATTTACTTAGTCAGATTGTTCTTTGTGGTTTCTTAGAATAAAACAGTTGTCATCTGCTCTCTTCACCCTCAAATTTCAGCTTCTCAAAGATAATCACTTTGAACTCAGTTTACTATCTTTTGCTGTTTACTTTCATATGTCTAAATAACATGTTTGTATTGGTATTTCTAGGCTTTCAGTTTTAAGCAGTTATCTACAGACAACACAATGGAAATAAGGAATTAGCTTTCTTTCAGACACTCAGGCCCTTGACACTCACGTACACATTTCTCATGTACCCTCCTTCTAATATGGGTATTTTATTTATTTATTTATTTAGTAGAGATGGGGTTTCACCATGTTGCCCAGGCTGGTCTTGAACTCCTGGGCTCAAGCGATCCGCCCACCTTAGCCTCCCAAAGTGCTGGAATTGTAGGTGTGAACCACCGCGCCTAGCCTAATATGGGTATATCATAATTTGGGGTAAATCAATAGGTTGCATTTTATTATGATGAGGATTTTAACGATATGCACAAGTGAGCCATTTACTTTTTATGCAGTGCTTTTTGTTTTACCCGAAATTATAAGTCTCTGGCTTAATTATTTGTTTTGTTTTCCATACATACATATACAATATGTATTATACATATCAGTAATTCATCTCTAGTCTTCCCATGTATATAAATACCTTCTCAATATATTACAATATGTTAAATAATAACAGTAATATAAACATTAATACAGTGCTTACTATATGCTAGGCACTATAAGCATTCTCTATTAACTAATTCAGTCACAAACCCTATGAGTTATTACTGTGGTTTGGATATTTACTGTCTCCAAATCTCATGCTGAAATTTGATCCCTAGATGGTGGCTTGTGTGTAATCCCAGCTACTCAGGAAGCCAAGATAGGATGATCACTTGAGGCCAGGAATTTGAGATCAGCCTAGGTAATATGGCGAGACCCTGTCTCTTACAAAAATAAATAAATAAAAAGAAATTTTAAAAATAAAAGAAGGCCGGGCACAGTGGCTCACGCCTGTAATCCCAGCAGTTTGGGAGGCTGAGGCGGACAGATCACAAGGTCAGGAGATCGAGATCATTCTGGCTAACATGGTGAAACCTCGTCTCTACTAAAAATACACACAAAAAATTAGCCGGACATGGTGGTGGGTGCCTGTAGTCCCAGCTACTCGGGAGGCTGAGGCAGAAGAATGGCGAGAACCGGAGAGGCGGAGCTTGCAGTGAGCCGAGAGTGCACCACTGCACTCCAGCTTGGGTGACAGAGCGAGACTCCGTCTCAAATAAATAAATAAATAATTAAAAAAAAGAGAAATTTGAACCCAGTGTAGGAGGTAGAGCATAATGGGAAATGTTTTAGTCATGGGGACATATCCCTCATGAATAGATTAATGCTGTCTCTGGGGCAGTGGTGAGTTCTCAATCTTATGAGTTCCATGAGAGTTGGTTGTTGAGAAGAGCCTGCTACCTCCCATTCTCTCTCTCTCTTCCTCTCTTGCCATATGATCTCTGCATACACCAGCTTCTCTTCCCCTTCTGCCATGAATGGAAGCAGCTTGAAGGTCCTCCCCAGATGCAGATGCTGATGCCATGCTTCTTGCACAGCCTGCAGAACCATGGGCCAAATAAACCTCTTTTCTTTATAAATTACCCAGGCTCAGGTATTCCTTTATAGCAACGGTAAACAAAGACAGCTATCTATAATAATTATTCTCATTTTACAGAGGAGGAAAACTGTTACACAGAGAAGTAATTTGCCCAAGATCACACAGCTCCTGAATGATGAAGCCAGGAAAATAAGACCCAGGCCGTTGGCTCCAGATTACATGCTATTCATTTCAGCTCTTTAAGGAAACTCCTCTCAGAGTTGTTGACCTGCTCATAGTTACTCTCTATCTGATATTCAGCTACTGGCATGGGCTGTCCCTTCCACACAATACTAGGAATTCTCCTCGTGTTTCTCAAATGTTAGATCTCTTGAGTCTCAAGAAGCTTGGTAAGACATAGAAATGGACTGTCCTGTAGAGTCTCCAGAATGAATGCAGCCCAGCAGGACCTATTTTGGACATATGACCTCCAGAACAGTGACAAATTTGTGTTGTTTTAAGGCCAAAGAATACAGGTGACCTCTAGAAGCTAGAAAATTCAAGGAAATTGATATTCCCTTAGAACCTCCAGAAGGAATACAGCCCTATTGACACCCAGATGCAAGCCCAAGTACAATTATTTAGGCGTCTCTAAGACTACCCTCACTTATGACAGAAACTGCAAGCTCAGGAATCTCCAAGACCACCCTCAGTTTCACTAATTCACGAGAGGGACTTACACAACTCAGGAAAGCCGTTATACTCATGCTTATAGTTCATTGCAAAAAGAGGACATGAATTAAAATCAGCCCGAGAAGAAGTGCTCAGTGCAGTATCATGGAAAGTTTCAGGTTACGGAGTTTCTCATTAGTATTGTATTTTTAATTTCAAGGACTCTTTTCTTCAGTTCTGAATGATCTTTCTAATATTAATAGGTGCAATATTTTCTTTTTTTAAAATTTTACTTTAAGTTCCAGGATACACGTGCAGAACTTGCAGGTTTGTTACATAGGTATACGCGTGCCGTGGTGGTTTGCTGCACTCATCAACCCATCATCTAGGCTTGTTTTTTTGTTATTGTTGTTTTGTTTTGTTTTGTTTTGCTTTGTTTTTTGAGATGGAGTTTCGCTCTTGTTGCCCAGGCTGGAGTGCAATGGCGCGATCTCAGCTCACCACAACCTCTGCCTCCCAGGTTCAAGTGATTCTCCTGCTTCAGCCTCCCAAGTAGCTGGGACTACAGTCACCCACCACCAGGCCTGGCTAATTTTTTGTGTTTTTTAGTGGAGACGGGGTTTCACCGTGTTAGCCAGGATGGTCTTTGACCTCGTGATCCACACGCCTCGGCCTCCCAAAGTGATGGGATTACAGGTGTGAGCCACCGTGCCTGGCTAATTTTGTATTTTTAGTAGAGATGGGGTTTCTCCATGTTGGTCGGGCTGGTCTCAAACTCCTGACCTCAGGTGATCCACCCATCTTGGCCTCCCAAAATGCTGGGATTACAGGTGTGAGCCACCACGCCCGGCCCCCATCATCTAGGTTTTAAGCCTGCTTGCATTAGCTATTTGTCCTAATGCTTTCTCTCCCATTACCCCCGACCCCTC
>NW_012114777.1:71622-76638 GCF_000951035.1 Colobus angolensis palliatus | reverse complement strand
TCAAGCAAAAGAAGTCTGAAAGTATTCATTCATGGCCTGGTGTCTTCACAAACTCATACACCGTTTTTTTCTGTTCTGTATGTCATTCTCATTTTGTGATTTTCAACCTAACATTACTTGATGGTTCCTGAGATTGACTGGGGTTGCATTAACTGAGTCAGCATTCCAGGCCAGCAGCATGAGGAGGTTGGGGAGGAAAGGGGCACTCATACCTTCTCCTTTAAAAAATGCCTTCTCTGAAGTATCACCTGTATCTTTGTAGCCAAAGCATAGTTTCCTGGTTACATTTAAGGTAGGCTGGGAAAAGAGAGTCTTAGTGTATCCAGCTAAGAATTCATGTTCTGTTATTAGGGAAGAAAGGATGAGTGAATGTTGGAAGACAGCTAGCTATCACTGTCACATCTCCTAAATATAAAAGCCAAAATTTATTTGTTCTTTGCTTTTTTCATCCATCTTGGCATTCAACCCCATCAACTAATCCCCACATACATTCTAAGATGTTACTCTCTCCTGACTCTGTCTGGTTTCTCAGTTTTTATTGCTGACACCTCTTCTTCAATACTGGTAATTTTTCAGATTCTTTTCTTTACATTCTCGTTTATCAGGTGTCCTCTCAAGCAGTCTTATTTACTCAGATGATTTTAGTTATTAATTATCTACTGGTGACTTCCAAATCTTTATCTTCACTCTAGGCCTCTGCCTAACTTCCTGTCTAACTTCCTTCCTGTTAATAACAGGGATTAAACATGCCTGCCTACATGTTTAATCCCTGTAATCTCAATATGTGCAAAACAAAAGTGATTTTATCTGGTTCCCTTTCTCCAACCTTTTCCCATTCATCAGTCTCTACTTCAGTATATGACACCATAATCTCAGAGTATACAAAACGAATAATTGAGAATTTCATTTTAGTCCCTCCTTTTTCTTACTGCATCTATCAATTCTAATTACTATCTACACCAATTTCTTTTCCTATATTCCTGTAAAATAACATTTTCCCCCCAACTTAGGTGTTTTATTCTTTCACATGAAATATTGCCTGGACTTCCACTCTTGCTCATTCAAATGTATTCTCCATGCCATTTCTTGATAGTCTTTTTTTTATTTTTTATTTTAAGCTCTAGGGTACATGTGCAGGTTTGTTGCACAGGTAAACGTGTGTCATGATGGTTTGCTGAACCTATTAATCCATCACCTAGGTATTAAGCCCAGCGTGCATTAGCTCTTTTCCCTAATGCTCTCCCACCCCCTACCCTTCTCTGATAGGCCCCAGGGAGTGTTGTTCCCCACCCTGTGTCCGTGTGTTCAGCTCCCACTTATAAGTGAGAACATCAAGTGTTTGGTTTTCTGTTCCTGCATCAGTTTGCTGAGGATAATGGCTTCCAGCTCCCTGCATATCCCTGCAAAGGACATGATCTCATTCCTTTTTACAGCTGCATAGTATTCCATGATGTATATATGCCACATTTTCTTTATCCAGTCTATCATTGATGGGCATTTGGGTTGATTCCATGTCTTTGCTATTGTGAATAGTGCCACCATGAACATATGCATGCATTTATCTTTATAATGGAATGATTTATATTTCTTTGGGTATATAACCAGTAATGGGATTGCTGGGTCAAATGGTATTTCCACTTCTAAATCTTTGAGGAATCACCACACTGTCTTACACAATGGTTGAACTAATTTACATTCCCACCAACAGTATAAAAGCGTTCCTATTTCTCCACAACCTCACCAGCATCTTCTTGGCAGTTTTAATCACAAATTTAATCATCTTTTCTCATAAACACCTTTCCTTCACTGCATACAGACCTCTCATTATGCAGACTAATTTGTAGTTCCCTGAATTTATCATGTATTTTCCTGTCTTTATACCTTTGCTCAAAATCACTTTGCCCTACTCTGCTTGCATTAAACATGTCATCTCCCAAGACTAAGCTTAAGTTTCATCAACTCTACAGAACTTAGTCTTACACTCCATGTAGAATTTTCTTCTCTCTATTTGGGGTCATGCTATACTTTGCGCATCTCTTATACCCTTTATAATCTCTGAGACAATTGTTGTAAGTTCTTTGATGTCTTGAAGCGTATTGTGTAAAGTTGTGAAGATGTTCACAACATAAAGTTCTGAACATCTTGCTTAGTAAATATATGGCAGGTAATTCCTAAGAATTACCTAAGTAATTATGCTTAATAAATGTATGGCAGTTAATTCCTTTTTTATTTTTATTTTTTTCAGATGTCTTTCTTAACTACCAATGGCAGGTAATTCCTCAGAATTAAGTTTAAGAGAATTTAAACAGAGCCTATTTTGTTTTCACTGGATATTGAATTCAATTTTGACAGCTCTTTCCCTTCAGCACTTGAAAAATATGGTGCCACTTCCTTTTGACATCTGTGGTTTTTAATGAGAAATTCACTCTTGTTCAAATTGCCCTTTCCCTACAGGTAATGTGTCATTTCTCTCTTACTGTTTTCAAGTTCTATTCTTGAATTTGGATTTTATAAATCTTACAATGTATCCAGGCATGGATTTATTTGAGGTTTTCCTTTTGGAGATTTGGTCAGCTGCTTGAACCTATACATTTATGCCTTTTACCAAATTTGGGAGGTTTTCAGCTATTATTTCTTCAAATCTTTTTCCGGTCTCCCATCCTACTTTTTCATTCCTTCTAGGACTGATGAAATGATTGTTGGCTGTTCTGTTATTATCCCACTGGGTCCCTTAGGCTGAATACAGCTCAAGGGAATTGATGAAACAATCGTTTCACCAATTATTTTTTCTATTGTTCAGATATGGATAATTTCTATTTATCTATCTTACAGGTAACTGAGGTAACTGATTCTTTTCTTTGAATCTCCATTCTACTGTTGAGATCATCCAGTGAGGTTTTTAATTTCATTTATTGTATTTTTTGGTTCTAAAATTTTCATTTTGTTCTTCCTCATACCTTCTATTTCTTTGCTGAGAATTTGTGTATTTCCACTTGATTCAAGACTATTTACAGCTGCTTGTTGCAACACTTTTAGTTAGCTACTTTAAATCCTTGTCAAATAATTCCAACATCTGATTCATCTGAGTGTTGCTATCTGTTGATGCTCTTCTCTCGTTTGATTTGAGATTTTCTTGGTTCTTAAGATGATGAATAATTTTGGCTTTATTCAGGACATTCTAAATATCATGTTATGAGATTCTGTTTTCTCCTTAAATCCTCTATTTTAGCAGTTGTCAACACATTTAGGTTTAGAGTACGTGTCTTGGTCTATTTTTATGGGCTGTAGTTCAAATTCAACTTAAGTTTTGAAAGTCTTTGCAGTTCTACTTTGGTCTCCCTCATTTTTGTGCAACCCAGAAGGCAATTTGAAACCTAGACAGTATCCCCTACCGTAGTTCAGCCCTGAAACCTTTTTTCTATGTTGATTCTGATTGATTTTATACATGGGCTGCTCATAGGTGTGCCCAGGGCATCATACACATCTTTAAAGAACCCCTTTTTATAACTTTCTCCATAATCCATCCTCCAGTCTCTATTGGAAGGAGAAGGTAGGTACTTCTTTGCTGTCATTCACTTAATTTGGGGTAGGGTTAGCCAACACAGTCTATATAATGCCTGCTGGAGAGGCAAGAGGGGTGCTACCTCTCTTTCAGCTAATGCAGTTGGGGTGGTTGAGAGAGCTCCACCCCACCATCTTGGAGTCACATTGTTTGGTGAAGAAGGCAAAGGATGCATCTTTTGTAGTTTTCACCTCGAGTATACTGTTGTGCAGTAAAAGATTAACTTTGCCTAAAGAGAGGTTTGGCTTTTGCACTCAGCTCCTGGGAGGTAACCTCTAAATCTTTGGAATGTCTTGCAGGTCTTGCTTGGGCCATGCAAGATGATATATAATGACAATGCGATTACAATGGGAGCTTTGGACCACACTGAATATTCTATGCCAACATGTGGTTTATAGTGGGGTACCTTTGGCCATGCAATATCAGCTCTGGAGGGGCTGGAGACACAGCCACAATGGGAGTCATTCATGTCCACATGATCACGTCTCAGTAAAAGCTCTGGACATCAAAACTCAAGTGAACTTCCCCAGTTGGCAATACTCCATGCATATTATCATCACACATCATTGCTGGGAGAAGTAAGTGCTGTCCATATGACTCCACTGGGAGAAAACCACTGGAAGCTCACACCTGGAACTCTCCTTGACCCTGTGCCAAGCACATCTTCCCTTGGCTGATTTTGATCTGTATCCTTTCATTGTAAAGCCACTGTATAACACCATAGCCATGAGTATAATGGCTTTTCTAATTTCTGTGAGTTCTTCCAGTGAATTATGGAAACTGAGGGTGGTCTTGGGACTCCTGACTTGGAATTGGTGTCAGAAGTACGGGTGATCCTGGGAAATCCCCCTGCTTGCAGTAGGTGTCAGAAGTGAGGGTGTTCTTGGGTACTTCTGAACTTTGTAGATATGTGTAGTCAAAAGGGCCCATCCTGTAGTGCTGCCCTATTTCCATTTATTTGACTGGAAAATGCATGCTTTGGGGAGGCCTTTTTTGTCTGTGCTCACTGGTTCTTCCAGGTTGCAAGCTCCTCTAGTGCTCATTTTGCAATATGTAGGAGCTCCCCCTCTCCTCTAAGCAATCCTAGGGAACTCACTACTGTGTTGTTTTTTAAGTCCTTAGGTTCTACTTTCTTTTCTCCACCAGTTCGTCTTCTGATAGATGCTTTATGTATTTTTCTAGATTTTAGGTAATTAGCAGGAGGAATGGGGTGGAATGCACTCTTTTTTTGTTTTGTTTTGTTTTTTTACAACCAGAAGTCTCAATCCTTGCTTTTAACTGGAATGTTTAAGGCATTTACACTTAATGAAATTACTAATATACTTGAATTTATATATGCTACCTTACTATTAGTTTCTATTTATTTATTTGAGATGGAGTCTCACTCTGTTGCCCAGGCTGGAGTGCAGTGGTGCAATCTTGGCTCACTGCAACCTCCGCCTCCCGGGTTCACA
>NW_012114777.1:69936-71572 GCF_000951035.1 Colobus angolensis palliatus | reverse complement strand
ATTTTCTATTTACTTCTCTTCCATTTCAGAAATTCTGTATTTTGCTGTTAAACCTGTATAAGAACTTCTTAATTTTAGATATTAGATTTTTCAATCTTTGAATTTCCATTTGATTCTGTATTATAAAAACCAATTCTCTAAAGATAGTCATCTTTTCATCTAATTCCCATTCTCTGTGTGACTGTTTCTATTGAATTTTTTCCTTCTCTGATTTTGGATATGTGGTCCTATCTTTTGTTTGTTTGTTTGTTTGTTTTAAACACCGTGTATAAAAAGTTGTAGGCAGGGCTCATACCTGGGAGACTGAAGCGGGCGGATCACTTGAGCTCAAGAGTTCCAGACCAGCCTGGGCAACATGGCAAAACCCATCTCTACAAAAGATGGAGAAATTAGCTGGGCCTGGTAGCATAAGCTTGTAGTCCCAGATACTTGCAGGGCTGAGACAGGAGGATTGCTTGAGCCCAGGTCGAGGCTGCAGCGAGCCGTGTTTGTGCCACTGCACTCCAGCCTGGATGACACAGCAAGACCCTGTCTAAGAAGAAAAAAAAAGAAGAAAAGTTGAACAGGATCTGGATGGTGTTATCTTTCTCCACAGAGGATTCATCTTTCCTTATGTCAGCAAAAGGAGGGAAGGGAGAACACATACATCCAGTCAGGCACAGTGTTGAATCAAGGCTGGGCTGAAGCTCTGCTAAGACTCAGTTTACCTCTGGATAACTTTGGCTACTGAGAATTTTCAGCTGAGAGTCCTTTTGTCCTCTAAAGACCCTCCTCCTGATAGATGCCCAACTATTTTCTTAACAGATACTAGACTTTTGCTTTGCTCTTCAAAGGCTGTTTGCTTATAGTTTTGGTCTACTGCCCTATATATCCTAGAATTCAGTAAATATCCTGAGGGGAAAATGGCCATGTGTTTGAGTTATGTTAGTTTCTCTGTCAACCAGTTGCAGCCTTCTACTGCATTCTCCAGTAGACAGGACAAAACGAGAGTCCAGCTTTTGTCCACACCCAGAATTGGTAAATGCTCCCACTGTCCAAGTGACTGAGTAAGTCAGCTTCAATCTTCAGTGTTCTCTCCTCTCCAGTCTTAGCCCCTATATTTCTTGTTACCTCAGTAGCTTTCCAGTGCTTTGAAACAGATGATTTCAAGTATTGCATCTGGCATTTATAGTTCATTCTTGAAAGAAGCACTGGACTGCCAAGCTACTGCATCTCATCTGGAAATGGCAGTGCCAAAAAAGAGCCCTCCCCTTCATACACCACACAGTTTACCATTTAAAGTGTACCATGTATTGATTTTTAGTATATTCACTCAGTTGTACAACCATCATTATAATCAATTTTAGACATTTTCTTTATCATCCTAATGGGTGTGAGGTAGTATTTGTAGTTTTAATTTGCATTTCCCTACTGATTAATGATATTGAGCATCTTTTCATATGCTTGTTGACTATTTGTATATCTTCCTTGTAGAAATGTCTATTTAAGCGTTTTACCCATTTTTAAAATTATGTTGTTCATTGTCATTGAGTTGTAGAAGTTCTTTATAGTATATTGTATCACATACACTATGGAATACTTTGCAGCCATAAAAAAGGATGAGTTCATGTCCTTTGTAGGGACATAGATGAAGCTC
>NW_012114777.1:68351-69060 GCF_000951035.1 Colobus angolensis palliatus | reverse complement strand
ACAAATGGAATGCTTCATTGTATGGCCTCTGAAACCAAGTCCTCTGTCATCTCCTGTTAACAGGATGTCAAGTTCCCAAACCAGAAGTCATCTTCTGCTTGGAACAAGAAGAGCCATGTATGCTGGATGGTGAGATCTCCGGTCAGAGCCATCCAGGTGAGAAGGGAACCAAGAGCATAGCAGACAGTATTACTCAGCTGTATTTGCACTGGGAGAGGCTGTGCACAACTTTGCTGTGTCATTAATATGACTTTTAGAACTGCTTGGATAGAGCAGTTATTACACAAGGACCCTTGGATATCTAAATGCTAACCCCACTTAAGATCCCTTCTCATATCAATGCCTTCTTCTTTGCTTGGCTTTTTAGGAGGGAATGTGCTACAGTTACTGGTTCTTTGGATCATGTCACACCCTACTTTCTAGGGTCCTGCTTTCTTGCTTTTTTCTCTCTTTCCCTAGAAAAGTTTCATTCTTTCTACCTCCATCAGGGTCTTAGATCATTTCCTTGTGCATTCAAATATTCATAGATCTACCTTCTTAAAAAATTACTGTGCATTACAGCTTCAGTTCCTGCTGTTTCTTCTTATTTTGTCTCTTTCCTCTAAGTGCCTCAAAATTGTCATCTAGAGATGGGCTTATCTGAAGTCCCCCCATGCCTCTTCTCTAACTGTTGATTTTGAGGGTACCATTGACATTTTATTCCTACTTG
>NW_012114777.1:67800-68301 GCF_000951035.1 Colobus angolensis palliatus | reverse complement strand
GGCCTCCCAAAGTGCTGGGATTACAGGCGTGAGCCACTGTGCCCGGCCTCAACTGCTGACATTTTCTAAGCCTCACCCCTCTCTCTCTTTTTCTCCCCACACCTGGACAAACTGAGAAAAAAGCCCATGTATTCCCTCCATTGGTGCTGGGAAATTCCAACTACATAAGGTAAAAGTTAGCCTAGCCCCACCACCCCCGCTCTAAACCCTAAGACAGTCCTTTCCTTGCTCACTCTAGCCCCATCTGGACCTGCTTGGAGCTGTCCCCAGAAAGCCTCATTATGTGAGTAATGAGTCTTTTTATACCCTCTTACTGTATGTGTCTCATAATCATTCTTGGCATCTGAACCAAGTTTGGGGTGGGGTCCATTTCTCCTTGCAGGTTATTTACAGCTGGGGCAGTGAACAGGATGTCAAGGTAATGATCACCCCCACAGGGGTCTTTCTTCTCTTCCCAACTGGTTATACTACCTGCTGGCAAGTATGCACTTTGCCTCTGTC
>NW_012114777.1:67027-67750 GCF_000951035.1 Colobus angolensis palliatus | reverse complement strand
GATGGGCTTATCTGAAGTCCCCCCATGCCTCTTCTCTAACTGTTGATTTTGAGGGTACCATTGACATTTTATTCCTACTTGGCTAGTGCAACACAACACTGACTTGATCTTTCTAATTTATTTATTTTCATATCTTACAAAAAGTTTTTTAAATCTCATGTACAGGTATATCCTGTACAAATTAAGTTAATAATTATAGCCTTAGTTTTTAGTCAATATCATCATCAGTGTGTTTAAGGCTCTCCTCTTATTTTATTTATTCTTTATAATCATCAGTCTCCATACTCATTTTTATCCTTCTAAGAGGCAACTGTTCTAATATATTTGACATGTTTTGCCATTTATCCTTAAATTTGTGGGATATTTGTAAAATCTGAGTTGTTGGCACTGTTAATTTGTAGAAATGGTACTGTATTATATATCCTACTCAGTTTATTTTTCTCAAATTGGTCCATGTTGCAATGCATTTTTCTAATTTCTGCATATCATTCTGTAGTGCACATATATGCCACATTTTACTTGTCCAGTTTTTCAGCTACTACAAACAGTACCACAATACGTTTCTTCATGAATTATTCTTATTGGAAACGAGAATTTCTTTTTTTTTCCTTTTTTTTTTCTTTTTTTTTTTTCTGAGATGGAGTCTTACTCTGACCCCCAGGCTGGAGTGCAGTGGCGCAATCTCGGCTCACTGCAAGCTCCGCCTCCCGGGTTCATACCATT
>NW_012114777.1:61944-64217 GCF_000951035.1 Colobus angolensis palliatus | reverse complement strand
TAAAAACTTTATGGACACTGAAATTTGAATTTCATATAATTTTCACATGTTGTGAAGTAGTATTCTTCTTTCGATTAATTTTTTGACCATTTAAAAATGTAAAAGCCATTGTTAGCTTTTGGGTAGAGGCCTGGATTTGGCCCAAGGCCTTTAGTGTTCTGACCTCTGCCCTAGGGCATTGCCAGCTTCGTAGAACTGGGTGCTGCCAAGTTAGAATATACTGGTGGGAAAAGAAGAGGTTTGTGGGAGACAAACCCAGTTTCTTAAGACATTGGCCTTATCACTCCCACTGATTAGTGAAAAAGAGTTACTCAGTCCCACCTAGTGACAAATGAAGCTGGACAAACCTAGTATTGTGAGGCAGCCATGTTCTTGGCTACAAGCTTAATATTGTGAAGGAAAGGCACAGGTTTGATGAACAGCTTTCAGTCTCCTCCTCTGATGTCTGGTTCTTTCCTGTTATGTCTTCTACCAGATGCATTTATCACATCAGTACCCCAAACCAGGGATGAAGAATTCAACCACAGGCCAGACATGGTGGCTCACACATGTAATCCCAGCACTTTGGGAGGCTGAGGCGGGCAGATCACTTGAGGTCAGGAGTTTGAGACCACCCTGGCCAATATGGTGAAACCCCATCTCTACCAAAAATACAAAAATTTGTATTTTTACAAATACATGTATGGTGGCACATGCCTGTAGTCCTAGCTACTCATGTGGCTAAGGCAGGAGAATTGCTTGAACCCAGGAGGTGGAGGTTGCAGTGAGCTGAGATCATACCATTGCCCTCCAGCCACTCCAGCCTGGGTGATAGAGTGAGGCTCCATCTCAAAAGAAAATAGACCAATTGTTACATAGAGTTGATTCAAGGCAAACACAGAGAAATGAGAGAGGCTATATAAATCTAACAAATGTATATAAATTTTACTGTTTGGCCAAGTTAGGAATACTAAGATATTGTAATTTTACTATAAACATAAACACATTGGTATTTAGGGCACAGTGGATCATAGGGAAAAGAGCAAACAGGAAGATTGTGAGGATTTACGGATTAAGGATAAGAATCTAGACTCAGAAATACTTCTTTTCACAGAGTTTGTCACTTCGTTCTCCTGACACCTCACTCACCATGTAGTTCTACTACATTTGCACTGAATTGGAATCTCTTCTTCCCCAGTTACTAAACATTTGCTTTGGGCAAATTACTAAACTCTTCTACAGCTCAGTGTCCTCATCTGTAAACTAGAAGCAATAATAATACCAACAGCAAAGGGTTGTGATAAAGTGCTTTTTGTTTTTGTTTTTAAGAGACAGGGTCTCGGCTTGGCCTGCTGGCTCATGCCTGTAATCCCAACACTTTGGGAGGCCGAGGTGGACAGATACTTGAAGTCAGGAGTTCGAGACCAGCCTGGCCAACATGGTGAATCCCTGTCTCTACTAAAAATACAAAAATTAGCCAGGCCTGGTGGCACATGCCTGTAGTTCCAGCCACTCATGAGGCTAAGGCATGAGAATCCCTTGAACTCAGGACGTGGAGGTTGCAGTGAGCTCCGATCACGCCATTACACTCTAGCCTGAGCAACAGAGTGAGACTCTGTCTTAAAAAAGAAAAAAAAAAAAAGAGAGAGAGACAGGGTCCCACTCTGTCACCCAGGCTGGAGTGTAATGGTGCAATCAGAGCTCACTGCAGCTTCAAACACCTGGGCTGAAGTGATCCTCCTGCTTCAGCCTCCTGAGTAGCTGGGACTATAGGCATGTATCACTAGGCTCAGCTAATTTTTTTTTTTTTTCTGTAGAGATGGGGGTCTCACTATGTTGCCCAGGCAGGTCTCAAACTCTTGCGCTCAAGCAATCCTTTCATCTCAGCCTCCTACAGTGCTGGGATTACAGGCATGAACCACCACACCTGGCTGTGATAAAGTTTAAGTGAATTAATATAGAACTTAGAACAGCACATCTAAATGATATTTTTTATCATGTCATAAATGTAATGTATTAATGTTATTACTCTATATCATTGTATTACATATTATACACAAATGAGTTATTATACCTATATATATATTTAAAATACTTATGTACATTTGTTATATTTATATCACCTCTCTCATTTCTCTGTGTTTGCCTTGAATCAACGGTTTTTGGGTTTTTTTGTTTTTTTTTTTTTGGAGGTGGAGTTTCACTCTTGTTGCCCAGGCTGGAGTGCAATGGCGAAATCTCGGCTCACCACAACTTCTGCCTCCTGGGTTCAAGTGATTCTCCTGCCTTGGCCT
>NW_012114777.1:60675-61288 GCF_000951035.1 Colobus angolensis palliatus | reverse complement strand
GATGGGGACATTGGTTTTGGACCTTTACAACAGAGAATGTCTGAAGAAGTTTCTTTCCAGTCTGAGATTAATATTAATCTCTTCAAAAGAGATGATCCATATTCCATTTTAGAAGAATTGTGGAAAGATGATGAACACACAAGAAAATGTGGAGAAAACCAGAACAAACCTTTAAGTAATGTTGCCTTCATTAACAAGAAAACACTAGCTAATAACAGGGTCTGTGAATATAAGGACATTGGGGAAATAGCTCATGTAAACACACACCTGGTTTCCTCAAGAAAAAGACTTCATAACTGTAACTCATTTGGAAAGAATTTGGGGCCTATTGTAACCTTATATAATAGAAACAATGCAACAGAAAATTCTGATAAGACTGTTGGAGATGGTGATATTTTCACTCATATGAATTCTCATACAGTAGTGACTGCTTGTGAATGTAATCAGTGTAGGAAATCTCTGCATCATAAGCAAGCTCTCATTCAACATCAGAAAATTCATACCAGAGAGAGCCTCTCTTTGTTCTCTATGTAAATGATTTCTCCCCGAAGTCACATGCCTTTGCACACGATAGCATTTGTACTGAAGAAAAGCAGCATGAATGCCATGAATG
>NW_012114777.1:55037-57735 GCF_000951035.1 Colobus angolensis palliatus | reverse complement strand
TCTCTGTATCTGAGTAGACTATTTTTCTTCTATCAAATACTAAAAGAAGTGTGTTGTGATTTTACAAATAATTGTGAATTTGTCTCCTTTAGAGCTACTAATTTTTGCTTTATATATTTTGTCTTTGATTTTACATACAATTTAGAATTGTTATAATCTTCCTTTTTAATTGACACATTATCATTACTAGATGTTTCTTTTTATCTCTAGTAATTTTTGCCTTAAATGTACTATGTCAGATACTAATATAATACACATATGGATTAAAAGCTAATGTAAATTAGTACTAACAACATTTCTGGACAAGGGGAGAAGTTATAACATTAATTTCATTTATTTGTCTCTCATATGGTATTTATGTTGTATATCTGGATTCTGTATATGGTGAACATAGCCAGTCATTATTTGAGTCAGTAGCCATTTAAATTAACCCACATATTTATCATTTTAATTACTGTTTTATTTTTCCTGTCCTGTAAGTTTTCCTCTAGAATTATTTTTCTTGTTACTGAAGAACACCCTTTAGTATTACTTTTACCGTGAGTTTGCTGGTGACAAATTGTTCTTTGTTTGTTGGCAGTGTTTTATTTTGCCTTCATTTTTGAAGGATACTTTTACTGAATATAGAATTCTAAGTTGAAAGTTGTTTTCTATTAGTATTTTGATGATATTTTATTTTGGTCTGTCTTTTATCATTTTATTGAGAAGTAAGCTTTATATAATTACCTTTGCAGGCAATCTGCTTTTCTGTCTCCTTTGAAATTTATCTATTTGCCTTTGTTTTTTGACAGTTGCACATTGATATGCCTAGGTGTATTTATCTTCCTTGGGGTTTATAATATTTTTTAAATCTGTGGCTTAGTGGTTTTGGTGTTTGTGTGTGTGTGCACGTGCACACACATGCATTTGGGGAAATTCCTAGCTATTATCTATTCAAATTATGCATCTGCCTCATTCTCTTTCTCTGTTTCTTTTAGGGATAGCCTTATTACCTAGATCTCCTGTTGGCCTGTTTTCTAAGGGTTATTTTTCTTGAGTTTTGGTGATGTCCTATGTCCTCATATGGTGATTTTTATATCACTTGCCAAACAATATATATTAAAATTATAGAGATAATAAGATAGTCTGGATAATATCTTCTTCCAGAGAGGATTTGCCATAGCTGCTAACATAGCTTCTTAGGCTAGGATCAGTAGTAATCCCTGATTGCCTTTATCCAGTCATGTATTAAGATTATTTGAAACTGGGCTTGAGTCTCTGGAAGACTCATCTTATTATATGTTCAGAATGTGAACATATAAACCTTATTTCTAGGATACTTGTAGGACTTAGGAGTTTGGGAGGTATGTCAGACCCCTCCTCTTTGGAAAGACTTGAATTCTAGTATTTCTTCTTCGGTCACTTGAATTTGTCAAAAATTCTCTCCAGCCTCTCTTGCCCAGTATTTGCCTTCAGAATTAGCAAATACCTCTTGGGAATAAACAGTTTTAGATATTATGTCCCAAATTTCAGACATTATGTCTTATCTCCAATTTTATTCCTGCAATTTCTCATTGCCGTGGTAGCTTTCTTTATGCCTTCAGAAAATTAAATGTGTTTAATATTTTCATCCACCTTTTTTAGTTCTCAAAGGAAGTACTAGTCTGTACCACTTACTCTGCCACTGGCAGATGTTTTCAATTCGTTGAGTTAGCTATTTATATTTAAGAAGTATCAAGACCACAAACATATTTTCTTACTTTCCAAAATTACTGACTTGTTAATGAAAATGCTTAGATGTGCAGCATTACTTTATTCCAACCTTTTGTTGCTAAAAGTCTTAAGGCATTCACTCATTTGTTAAAACCTTTACAAACTTTGATACATAAGAGAAAATCACCTCTGGTGGTTTTAAATTTTATTTTGGTAGCTGCCAATTTAGCAAATGGAAGAGATTCACTAAAAGCTTCTCAGATGTCTTTTTTAATACTATGGTTTTTCCTTTGTATAATTAATAGAAAATGGGGTTAATGAAGACTGGTATAGAGTCCAGGGTTTGAAAAACTAACTTAGGAGGATTACCAAGATAGTGATTCTTAACCTTTATTCTCAAGCACATTTTTAAAAATAGAATGTTACACTCCCAAGAAAAAGAAAAAACTATAAAAGAGCTACTTGACCTTTTGTCAACAAAGTATTAATCTGTAGAAGAAAGAAAGACTTTCTTCTGTGGGATTTCTTGCATCTCAAGGGGCACTATGGACTGATTGAGAAATAAATGATGGAAAACTGAGTGAATTAGGAGAGCTAAATGTTAAGTAGAATTCAAAGGTCAGTATAGATTGGAGGCATGTGGAATATAGACTTTACTAGGGAGAACACTATAGGTTCATAACTCTTGTTTTTTTTTTTTTTTTTTTTTTTTTTTTGAGACAGTCTCACTCTGTCACCCAGGCTGGAGTGCAATGGCAGGCAATCTTGGCTCACTGCAACCTCCAACTCCTAGGTTCGAGTGATTCTCATGCCTCAGCCTCCCAAGTAGCTGGGATTACAGGCATGCACCACCACGCCCAGCGAATTTTTGTATTTTTAAGACAGGGTTTCGCCATGCCGGCCAGGCTGGCCATCATGTTGGATGAAGTGATCCACCCACTTCATCCTCTCAAAGTTCTGGGATTACAGGCATGACTCGGCCAGCCGTATCTTTTTATGCCAGCAC
>NW_012114777.1:25287-51272 GCF_000951035.1 Colobus angolensis palliatus | reverse complement strand
AAAGTACTGGGATTACAGATGTGAGCCACTGCACCTAGCCAAAAATGCATTTTAAATTCATTTTTAAAAAGTGAATCATACTGTGTATTCAGAAAATAAAAGAAAACATACATTCAAACATTAACTTATGCATCAGATAATTCATAGGGGATAACAATTTTCTGTTTGTACTAAATGTGGGTAGGATTTTCTTTACAAGTCATACTTCATTATATATCAGAAAATTAATGCTGGAGAGAAACTTTATGAATATGATGACTAGGAAGTCTTCCACCGAAAAGTTAGTGACCTGAACATACTAAATTCACATATGAGAAAAAAATAATAATTCAAATCCCATTATACACTCAAAACACCATTTGGAGAACAAAGCCTATAAGAACACTAACTGGAAAACACTTCACCTGGAATTTATCAGAAACTTTCTACCAGAAGGAGACAACGTTAAGAGCAAATGTGGGAGTAGCTTCACACAGAAATCAGTTTTTAGTATTCTTCAGTATTTACACAAGAGTGAAACTGTATTTCTTGCAAGTGAGAAAGACTTTTCACAGAAGTCAGAATGAGTTTTTTTTGTTTGTTTGTTTTTGTTTTTGTTTTTTTTTTTTGAGATGGAGTCTGGCTCTGTCTCCCAGGCTGGAGTGCAGTGGCCGGATCTCAGCTCACTACAAGCTCCGCCTCCCGGGTTTACCCCATTCTCCTGCCTCAGCCTCCGGAGTAGCTGGGACTACAGGCGCCCGCCACCTCGCCCGGCTAGTTTTTTGTATTTTTAGTAGAGACGGGGTTTCACCGTGTTAGCCAGGATGGTCTCGATCTCCTGACCTCGTGATCCGCCCGTCTCGGCCTCCCAAAGTGCTGGGATTACAGGCTTGAGCCACCGCGCCCGGCCCATCAGAAGGAGTTTTAAATTACTCATACTACAGACAAGCCCTGTGATTACTGTACATGATATATTGTACATGGAAAAATCTTTGTCCATGAATCACACCTTACTGTATACCAGACAAGTAATTGATAAAAATACGTTTTGTAAGAATACATCATTTTATTAAATGCCATAACATTCAAGTAGAGAAGAAGCTCTATTTGATACATTGGAAAAGGTCTTCCTATAGAAGCGGATTTCACAATAAATATAATTCATTTTGTTTACTGATTTAACTTTAAGCCTATATCTCAAACCAGTGGAGAAAAACAGACCATGAAACACTTGCCTTTCTTTTTATTAAAATAGTTACATACACACACATGTATATATATATAACATGGCATAAATGTGACTTTATTTACTTTAGAGACTGGCACCCAGGTGGGAGTCCAGTGGCACAATCCTGACTCACTGCAGCCTCGACCCCCGGGCTCAAGTGATCCTCCTGCCTTAGCCTGTTGAGTAGCTGGGAGTACAGGCACACGCCACAACACCTGTTAATTTTTCTAGTTTTTGTAGAGATGAGGTCTTGCTGTGTTTCCCAGGTCAGTCTCAAACTCCTGGCCTCAAGCAGTCCTCCTGCCTAACCTCCCAAAGTGCTGAGATTACCGGCATGAGCCACCATGCCTGACCTAACTAACTTTTATAATGTACTTCCATTCATAGCATTTCCAGCCACTCCAACAGTCTGTCAACAGATAATGCTAATCAACTTGATATTTTTCACTATATTCACAATCACATACAGTCACATTAATATGTCATCTGTATCATATATTAGTGTGTGTGATTTCACTGTCATACATAAGAGGGATTGTATACTCATTTTTGCACCTTTTACACTTAATGATTTTTAGCTAGCTGAAAAGACTTCATGGTGTGGATGCACCATAATATTTTGACCATATTGCCATTGGTTATTCACATTTTTTTCATTAGGAGAAATAATCTTTTATAACTATACTTGACAGATTATTGGACAAGGACAGTCATGCCCTCACCTACTGGAGATTATTTTTTTCTGTAGCATCTGCTTGTAGGAGTGGGACTGATCAAATGGTATGTGTTATTTTATTTTAACAGATGTTGCCAGATTTCTTTGTCCCAAGACTGTAGCTTTTTATGTTTCCAGTACTAGTGTATAAATGTACCTCTTTCCCCCTACTAAAAGTAGCTATTACTCTTTTTTTGTTTTTTGAGACTGAGTCTTGCTTTATCGCCCAGACTGGAGTGCAGAGGTGCAATTTTGGCTCACTGCAACCTCTGCCTCCCGGGTTCAAGCGATTCTCATGCCTCCGCTTCCCAAGTGGCTGGGATTAAAGGTGCCTGCCACCACTTCTGGCTAATGTTTGTATTTTTAGTAGAGATGGATGTTGGCCAGGATGGTCTCAAACTCCTGACCTCAAATGATCCACCTGCCTTGGCCTCCCAAAGTGCTGGGATTACAGGCATGAGCCACTGTGCCCAGCTACAGTTACTCTTTAACCTTGAGAAATTTTACAAGTTCCAAGTGATAACTAATTATAATGTATATATTAATATGCCTCTAAATGTGTCTTGACCATTTGAATTTCCTATTCTGTAAATTGCTTTTATAAAGCATTTGTTTATACATTTCTCTTTTTGGATTGTTTATCTTATTAACTTAAAACAGCTTTTTATGTTAAAGGGAGTAACTCCTTTTTTAAAAAACATCTATTCCTTGTCTCAACTTTGCATATGATATTATCCCATTCACATAATTTTATTTGCTACATGTTTAAATGTGTATTCTTTTACAGTTTCTGAATTTTTAATCTTAAGACTTAAGCTTCACATATAATATTTTAAAGTGCTCTACTGGATAGTTTGTGTATCTTTTGGGAAATTTTTGGAAAATGTTGCTTTGCTGAACCAGCATGCAATCCCCAAACTCCTCTCTCACTGCTTACTTTATCTGTTGTTGTTGTTGTTTTTGTTGTTGTTGTTGTTGTTTGTGAGACAGAGTCTCAATCTGTCGCCAGGCTGGAGTGCAGTGGCGCAATCTCGGCTCACTGCAACCTACGCCTCCCGGTTGAAGTGATTCTCCTGCCTCAGCCTCCCGAGCAACTGGGACTATAGGCGCCCGCCACCATGCCCGGCTAATTTTTTGTATTTTTGGCAGTGAAGGGGTTTCACCATGTTGGCCAGGATAGTCTTGATCTCTTGACCTCATGATCTACCCGCCTCGGCCTCTCAAAGTGCTGGGATTATAGGCGTGAGCCACCGCACCCGGTCTACTTTATCTTTTTTTTTAAATTTAACTTTTAAGTTCAGTGGTACATGTGCAGGTTTGTTACACAGGTAAACCCATATCATGGGGGCTTGTTGTACAGATTATTTGATCACCCAGAGCCCATCAGTTATTTTTCCTGATCTTCTCCTTCCTCCCACTCTTCGCTCTCCAATAGGCCCCGGTGTGTGTTGTTTCCCTGTTGTGTGTCCATGTGTTCTCATCACTTAGCTCCCATTCATAAGTGAGAACGTGGTGTTTGGTTATAAGTGAGAATATGTGATGTTTGGTTTTCTGTTCCTACATTAGTTTGCTAAGGATAATGGCCATCAGCTCCATCCATATCCCTGCAAAGGACATGATATCATTCTGTTTAATGGCTGCATAGTATTCCATGATGTATATGTACCACATTTTCTTTATGCAGTCTACTATTGATGAGCATTTAGGCTGATTCCATGTCTTTGCTATTGTGAATAGTGCTGTAACCTCATCACCTTCTGAAACTGGTAGTGGCCAAATGACCTGCCTCGGCCCAAGAGAAGCAAAACACTGGTAGATGCATTCTGGGAAAACCTTTATTTCCTAAGAAAAGAGACCAACTTAGCTGTTACCATCAATTCCATCCCTCTTCCTGCCTTGTACATTATGCCGCCAGCAGTGGTGATCTCTCAACCACCCGGGAAAGGCCGAAAGATTCACCAACACTGGTCCTGATGTTATTGACTCAAAAGTAGCAGCAACTTAACTACAGACTTTAGCTGTGTGATAAAAATAAACATGTTTGGCATAAACCATTCTATTTTATGTCTTTCTTATTGCATCCGAAACCATACCTAAACTTATTCAGGCAATGAAATTTATAAAATAATCCATCCTTTTCCTACTAAAATGAAAATATTTTAAAACCTTAGTAAACTGAATACCTCACATAAACCCGAGTAAGGTAAAGAGATAAGAGCAAAATTATGTAAGATTTGTAATGAGTAAAAGGAGACAAGGATATTGAATCAATTCATAGGATCAGAAGAGAATACTACAGTAAATGGGTGATTTCCTAGTAAGATACAACTGATCAAAATTAATACAAAACTAAAAAAAAACCCATAAAATAAGTTAAAAATATCATTTTCAGAGTCGTCATTTAAAATTTACCAGGACTATAGGAAAATATTTTTAAGGTAGTACCCTTTCCTCAGGCATCCCACGTCTGCCGATTCCTCCTCCCTGGCCGCCGCATCCTTGGCTGGCGTCAGAAAAATGGCTACAAACTTCCTAGTACATGAGAAGATCTGGTTGGACAAGTTCAAATATGACCATGCAGAAAGGAGATTCTACCAGCTGATGAATGGGCCTGTGGCCGGTGCCTCCGGCCAGGAGAAGGGCGCCAGCCTGATCCTCCGTGACATTGCAAGAGCCAGAGAGAACATCCCGAAATCCCTGGCCGGAAACTCAGGCCCAGGGGCCTCCAGCAGCGCCTGCGCAGACCACAGCGAGCTCGTCGTCCGGATGGCCAGTCAGAAAGTGAAGAACCAGAGCCTGCGCGGCGTGGTACAGGAGCTGCAGCCCATCATCTCCAAGCTGGAGGCGCGGCTGAACGTGCTGGGGAAGAGCTCGCCTGGCCACCGGGCAATGGCCTCATAGACCCAGCACATGTCTTCCATGCGCCAAGTGGAGCACCAGGCCAAGAAGCCAGCCACACTAGCAGAGGATGACGAGGATGATGACATTGACATGTTTGGCAGCGACAGTGAGGAGGAAGACAAGAAGGCGGCACAGCTGCGGGAGGAGCGGCTGCAGCAGTATGTGTAGAGGAAGGCCAAGAAGCCTGCACTGGGGGCCAAATCCTCCATCATGCTCGATGTCAAGCCTTGGGATGATGAGATGGACATGGCCCAGCTGGAGGCTGTGTGCCCTCCATCCAGCTGGACGGACTGGTCTGGGGGGCCTCCAAGCTGGTGCCCGTGGGCTACGGTATCTGGAAGCTACAGATTCAGTGTGTGGTGGAGGACAAGGTGGGGACAGACTTGCTGAAGGAGGAGATCACCAAGTTTGAGCAACATGTGCAAAGTGTCGATATCACAGCTTTCAACAAAATCTGAAGCCTGAGTGTGTGTGTGTGCGCGCGCGTGAAGCCCAGCCATGATTAAAGACTGAGACCGGCCAAAAAAAAAAAAAAGATTTTTAAGGTAGTACACGTAAATAATGAACTATAAAAGACAGAAATCATAATTTGTAATTTTCAAAATTAAAAACTCTTGTCCTTTGAAAGCACTTAAGAAGGCGAGAAGGAAAGCCTCAGA
This sequence comes from Colobus angolensis palliatus, assembly GCF_000951035.1. Lineage (NCBI taxonomy): Eukaryota > Metazoa > Chordata > Mammalia > Primates > Cercopithecidae > Colobus > Colobus angolensis. Next base: position 45,790 of record NW_012114777.1, on the reverse strand, counting down.
AGGGGAAGGAACAGTTGCAATAAATTTCTGACAAAAGATTTGTTTCCTGAAAATGTAAAGAAATGTATAACCCAATTGTAAAAGTACAACTTAATAAAAATGACAATATACTTCAACAGAGATAATTCATAAAATAAGATATGAAATGGTCAATAGGGACAAGAAAGAATTTCAACATAAGCCACCAGGGAAATACAAATCAAAACCATAATGAGACACTTCTACACACTCATTAAAATTACTGAAATTAAAATGATTGGCAGGACCAAGTGTTGGAAGATGTTGAGCAACTGGAACTCATGCGTGGCAGATAGGGATGTAAAATGGCACAAAGACTTTGGAAAATACTTTGGCAAATTTTTAAAAAGTTAAACACATAGCTATCATACAACCCAACCATTCCACTCCAGTATTTAACCCAAGTGAAATGAAAACTTATGTCCAAACAAAGACTTGTACACGAATGTTGACAAGACCTTTATTCACAATAGCCTCAAACTGGAAACAATCTACATGTTTATCATCAAGTGAATAGACATAATGTGGTTTATCCATAACTAGAAAACTACTCAGCAATAAAAAGGAACAGACTAATGATAAATGTAACAGCATGGATGAATTTCAATCATTTTGAGTAAAAGATGCCAGACATGAAAGAGTGTTATGTACCATATGGTTGTATTTATATAAAATTCTAGAAATGTAAACTAACAGTGAAGTAACAAAATTCGGATTAGCAGTTGCCTGAAGCTAGGGCCAGAGACAGGGATGGCCAGCAAAGAGGCACACGGAATCTTTTTGAGTTGATAAAAATGTTCTGTATTTTTATTGTGTTGGTAGTTTCATGGGTACACACACTGTTAAAATGAACATTAAATAGGTACAATTATTGTATGTAAATAATATCTTGCTAAAGTTGATTTTTAAAATACAGAAGATAAGCAGATAGATCCATATCTGAATATAGTTCATATTTAAAGATCAGATCATTTTATTAATTGAAATCATTTCAAGTTATAGAGAAATATATACCAATATTTTATTTCTTGTAATTGCTTCATTGCAACTTTAAAATACATCATCACTCTTAGACTATCATAGTAAGTACAGGAAAAAAAGAAAGAAATTATTGACTCGGGTCATTTATAACCACAGATGCAAAAATTCTAAATAACATTATGGTGAATACAATATTTAAGTATATTTGAAAATTAGTAATGATTTTAATTCTAACATTCAAAAGTGATAGACTATCAAGAAATTGAGGTTGGCTCACGCCTGTAATCCCAGCACTTTGGGAGGCCGAGGCAGGCAGATCATGAGGTCAGGAGATTGAGACCATCCTGGCTAACATAGTGAAACCCCGTCTCTACTAATACAAAAAATTAACCAGGCGTGGTGGTGGGCACCTGTAGTCCCAGCTACTGGGGAGGCTGAGGCAGGAGAATGGCATGAACCTGGGAAGCGGAGCTTGCAGTGAGCCAAGATTGTGTCACTGTACTCCAGCCTGGGTGACAGAGCAAGACTCCGTCTCAAAAAAAAAAAAAAAGAAATTGAAATAATTTACTACTGTAAATTAAAAGAGAAGGTAATATATTTATATCAGTAATTACTGAAAGGTATTTTATTAATTCAGCATTCTTAATAAAATAGACATGGTAGAAAACTACTTAAATATTATTTAAATGCAACAGTAAATTTTTTTGAATTTTTTTAAATTGATGAATGACATTTGCACATATTTATGGGGAACATGTGATACTTTGTTACATACATAGAATGTGTAATGATAAAGTCAGGATATTTATGGAGTCCCTCACCTTGAATATTTATCATTTCTATGTATTGGGAACATATTAATACATGCTCTCGTCCAGCAATTTTGAAATATATAATAAATTGTTGTTAAATATAGTTACTCTACTCTGCCATTGAACATTAGAACTTATTCCTTCTAATTATATGTTTGCACTCATTAAACAACCTCCCTTCATACCTCCCCCAACCTGCACACCCTTCCCAGCCTCTAGTATCTCTAATTCACTCTCTACTTCATGAGATCAACTTTTTATCTCCTACATATGAGTGAGTATATGTGATATTTGTCTTTCTGTGTCTGGCTTATTTTACTTAACATAATGACCTATAGTTGTATCCATGTTGCTGCAAATGGCATGATTTCATTCTTTCTTATGGCCAAATAGTATTTCGTGGTAAATATATACATTTTATTTATCCATTGATGGACACTTAGGTTGATTCCATGTCTTTGCTACTGTGAGTAGTGCTGCAATAAACATGAGGATGCAGGTATCCTTTTGATATGCTGATTTCTTTTCCTTTGAATAAAACCCCATTAGTGAAACTGCAGGATGTGGGAGTCTGTCTTGCAGACCCTGACCCAATGACAGATGAATAAAGTACACTGACACACAGATATTCTGCTTTGCCACTTCAGCCTAACGTCCAGGCCACTTAGTCGCAGCCATGGCCTTTATCAGTTAGCAAGACTTGAATTTGTTCAGTAAAGATTAATTGACAAAGGTTGTGAGTAAACACCACTAGAGGGCAAATGACGTTGTGGACTTCCTGAGTAGAAAGCAATTAAGCACCCTCAGTAGATCAAAGGTCAGTCTTAGGACCACATGAGTAAGCAAGCTAGTTAGGTAAACTACTCTACCTTCCTTTGTACCCACTTTAAGCTATTTACTCAAGGTATGGATTAGGTTGCCTTCAGCCATAACCTTATCCTGAGACTTCTGCAAAAACCTTCAGGCCTTCCAAGAAGGTTTGTGGCTTATAATTTTCTCCACTGTCCTAATTAAACCCCCTACAGCAGGACAAAATGTTAATTCTATTTTAGTTTACTATAGAAATCATACTGTTTTCCTTAGTGGCTGTACTATACACTGCCACCAACAGTGTAGAGTTTCTTTTTCTCCACATCCTTGCCACATCTGCTATTTTTGTCTTTTTATTAATAGCCATTCTGGGGTAAGATGATACCTTCTTGTGGTTTTGATTTGTATTTCCCGGATGGCTACTGGTGTTGAGCTTTTTTTTTTTTGAGATGGAGTCTCACTCTGTCACCCAGGCTGGAGTGCAGTGGCATAGTGGCATGATCTCAGCTCACTGCAACCTCTGCCTCCTGAGTTCAAGCGATTCTCCTGTTTAGCTGGAATTACAGGCATGCATCACCACACCCGGCTAATTTTAGTATTTTTAGTAGAGATGGGGTTTCACCAGGTTGGCCAGGCTGGTTTCAAACTCCTGACCTCATGTGATTCACCCACCTTGGCCTCCCAAAGTGCTGGGATTACAGGCATGAGCCACCACGTATGGAACTTTTTTTTTTTTTTGAGGTGCAGTTTTGCTCTTGTTGCCCAGGCTGGAGGGCAACGACACAATCTCAGCTCACCACAACCTCCCCATCCTGGGTTCAAGTGATTCTCCTGCCTCAGCCTCCCTAGTAGCTGGGATTGCAGGCATGCACCACCATGCCTGGCTAATTTTTTATTTTTAGTGGAGACTGGGTTTCTCCATGTTGGTCAGGCTGGTCTCAAACTCCCAACCTCAGGTGAGCCGCCCACCTTGGCCTCCCAAAGTGCTGGGATTACAGGTGTGAGCCACCACGCCCGGCTGGAGCATTTTTATTTCCTGTACTTTGAGGTCTTTGCCATTAAGTATTTGCCTAGGCCAACATGTCCTGAAGTTTTTCTCCTGCATTTTTTCTAGTAGTTTTACAGTTTCAGTTCTTAGACCCCCTTAAGTCTTTAATCCATTTTGATTTGATTTTTGTGTATGGTGAGAGATAGCAGCTAGTTTCATTCTTCTCCATATAGTTATCCAGTTTTCTCAGCACCGTTTATTGAAGATACCCTCCTTTCCCCCATGTATGTTCTTGGAGCCTTTCTTGAAAATGAGTTGGCTCTGAATATGAGGATTTATTTCTGGGTTCTCTATTATATTTAATTGATCTTTGTGTCTGCTTTTATATCAATACCATGCTATTTTGGTTACTCCAGCATCGTAATATGTTTTGAAGGTAAGTAGTGTGATGCCTCCAGCTTTGTTCTTTTTGCACAAAATTGCTTTGGCTATTTGGGCTCTTTATTGGTTCCATACAAATTTTAGTAATTTTCCTATTTTAGTGAAAAAAATACATTAGTATTTTTATAGAAATTGCATTGAATTTGTAGATTGCTTTGGGCAGTACAGTCATTGTAATAATATTAGTTCTTCCAATCCATGAGCATGGGATGTTTTACCATTTGTTTGTGTCCTCTTCAATTTATTTTATCGGTGTCTTGTAGTTTTCCTTGTAGAGCCTTCAACCTCATTAGTTAAACTTATTCCTAGGTATTTTGTTTTTTGTCTCTATTTGAAATGGGATTGCCTTCTTTATTTATTTCTCATCTATTTCATTTTTGGTGTATAGAAAGGCAACTGGTTTTTGTATGTTAATTTTATATCCTGCAACTTTACTAAATTTACTGATGTGATATAAGAGATTTTTGGTGGAGTCTTTAGATTTTTCTAAATATAAGATCATATCATCTGCAAAAAAGGACAATTTGACTTCCTTATTTCTTTTCAGTGGCAGCAGATGTAAGCAGGTGGCTGGGGAATGCATGTGTCAGCTGTAGGTGGTGGCTGCAGGTGGGGTAGCCAGCAGGGCACTTGTAAATCTGTGGTGATCCTGCTGCTTGTGGGTGTCAGGATTGCTGCTCATAGCTTGCACTTCAGCTCTGATGGCAGTAGCCAGCAGTAGTAATGGCTGTAGACATGGGAGGTCAGTAGATCTCTGGAGATGTGAAAATGCAGGGACTGTTGGACTCCAGAGCAGGATGCAGTCTGGTGATGGCTGGACTCTCAAAATGGCTCCTTAGAGCTCAGGAGATATATGCAATGCAGCATTGGGCTCCCTCTCCGGAGCAATGCCATCACACAGTCTCCAGGCAGCTCCCTATGTAAGTCTTAGGGCCCACGAGGGTCAAGGGGCTCTCCTGTGGCTAGAATTGCAGGAGTTTGTGGTGGGAGTGTAGACCAATGGGGGTCTCTTACTTACCTTTTTCCCACATTGTGGAGTCTCTTTGAAGTTCCCAGCTAACCCTAGCCAAGCAGGCTGCCTGTCTTCCCCTCTCTTTCCTTGCCTTAGGTGTTTCCTGTTACTTCTCTGTTGAATTCCAGTGTTCTTTTTTAGATTATCTATTTGAAGTGTGATTACTCACTATTTTATAAATAAAGTGAATCTGCTTAATTTTGTGCCTGTTTTGCTTGATTCAGTTACCAATGTGGATTATTTCTTTCCAATGGGAAGCTATTTGAGTGAACATAATTACTACACCACATTTCTTATGTGGCCTCAGGTGATTTTCATCAGGAACAGCATTAAGCTAGTGAGGCGATAACAATGTTCTCCTTTTCATTGCCTTCCTCTGAGTACACCGATTTGCACGTGACTAAATGGTTTTCACTGGTTTCTCTATCAGACACTTTTCTACAAATTATGCATGATGCTAGGTATAGTCCAAAACCAGACAAAAGCAGCAGGCTATAACTTGTTCACTTATAATTTGCATTTCACGGCATAAAGTGATTTCCACTGCATCAACATTTTTTCATTCAGAGTGAACAACTAGATTCTCAAAGTTGAAATGCCTGAGCCCCTGACTCCAAGGAAATTTAACACCATTTCTTCAAGTTTCAGTATTTTGACTTTTTTTGTCCTTAAGTCTTAAATAGCAGCTTGATATGCTATAAAAGAAGCATTTTAAATTTATACCCACCAAAAATGTACGGAAAGTATCTGAATTATGTCCAATCTTTCTCTTCCACCCCTGATTTTCTCTACCAAGGTAGCAACAGAAGGTGAGACTTTAAAGAACAAAAGAGATTGGACCAAGAAGAAAAGAAAAGGAAGCTGAATGCTCGAGTTTACTGTTTGTAAAGCACATGTTACCCTAATTTGGTATTTGGCAAAAGCGCAGCAAAAGCCCATTTCATTTGGCTTTTTCCTTCCCTTGGTGCATGGATAAGTCCACTTCCACCTGCAGGGTTTCTGTGTGTGTGTGCACGTATGTGCACATGTGCTGGAACTTCAGCTTTTTTCTGTCTTCTGATTTTTCTCTTCCTACGCTGTTCATAACTTTTACTTCTTACAATTTTTGGTTCAGACACTAACAGAATAAGAAATCCTTGAAGATCTCTTAACTCAACCTTTTCATTTTGAAGATGAGAATATTGAATATTATTGACATGCCTGACTCAGTGAGAAATTGTCTTGATTTTTTTCCTAAAAGGCCAATATCTGAAATGCTACTCTGAATAATATATTTCTCCCCTCATTGATTCATGAAGCTCCCTTTATCAAATATCCTAGTCTGTTTTAAAACTCTCTATCATGTTTTAATAAATTATCTATCTATCCTTGTTCCTTATCACACTGTTTTAACAATAACATTTTAATCTCAGGAATCTTTTCCTCCAATCTTATTTGTGCAATTTATGCTTGCTGTTTACCTGGTGGTATATTTTCAAGTCAATTTTTCAAGTAGTGAAAAAAAGTCCAATTGCAATTATTATTGGAATCAAAATTGCACATTATTTTTTAAAGAAATTCAATATAGTCAGGCACGGTGGTGCATGCCTGTAATCCCAGCACTTTGGGAGGCTGAGGCAGACGATCACTTGAGGTCAGAAGTTCAAGACCAGCCTGCCCAACATGGTGAAACCCCGTCTCCACTAAAAATACAAAAATTAAGGCTTGGTGATGCATACCTGTAATCTCAGCTACTAGGGAAGTTAAGGTAGGAGAATTGCTTGAGCCCAGGAGGCAGAGTTTGCAGTGAGCAGAGATCATGCCACTGCACTCCAGCCTGGGTGACAGAGCGAGACACCATCTTAAAAAAAAAAAATCAGTCTTTGCCATGTTTAGTTAGTTAGTGCTGAACTCTGGGGAAGGCAGACTCACATTTCTTCAAGGTTTTCTATTTGTCCCAGATGAACTCAGTGTCAAATATGAAAAGGTATCTTTCCAAGGGCTGTTAAGAGAGTCTCGTTTACTGTGTAAACAAGGACAGAAGGCATCAAAGCCAGAATGCCATTATTCCTTGGCTTCTGAACGTTGGAGTGGAGCTGCTTGTCCCATGATTACTATTAGCATTAAAATATGGGTTGGATTGTCCCATGAACATCAAAGTTTACAGCAAAGAGTGATTTTTCCAAAAGAGGAGCCGCAACAGTATTTGAGTTCAGCTTCTACCTTCTTAATTCTCTGAGGTTTCCTCAGGGAAGACCCCAGTGATTGGCAGAGTGGGTAGGATTTAGTAGGCTTTTTCAGGTCTTTAATTAGTCTGAATTCTTTTTTCTTTTTTTCAGCTCCCTCAGAGATTTATTTTGAAGTGTCCCTGCCATGACTGTTCTGACTGCCTGTGTGGCTTTCAAACCTGCCCACCAAGTGTTTAGGGGTGAGTCATTTCCCCACAGGTAGGAGGGTAAGAAGAATCTCCAGCCCCTACAAGGAGGGTCAAGAGAGCAAACACGAGAGAGGACTTGGTCCTTACCAGAGGTCGCCTCCAGAAAAGTGAGGCGTTCCAGTGATCATTCCCTGACTGATGACTTCCTGAGCTAGCTATTTTCTGCAGTAAACAAAGTCTGTATGAGATATCATAGGAAATGAGTTTTAGATTTTCTTCCACCAAACATTTCTTTTATTGTTTTCCAGTAACATTTGCATTGTTTTACCGAGCCTCGGTTCACCTTTTTTCCTGTCACCTTCTGGTCCTTTGAGATAACGCTTTCAGAATCTCGCCATCCTGCTATGAGGCCTGTGTCTATTTGTGTGAAAAGAATTCCATGCGGAGGCGGTGACGGCCCAGTTGTTTGGCTTGGAGAAGCCCATGACTCATTCTTCTGAGGCCCTGCCTATGCCAGGTATATGGAATACCTTCATGTGACATGTACAGCTCTTCCAGCTGAGCATAAAAGCAGACACCTCACCCTTTCATCAAATAATTGACTCAGAACTTTAATCGACAGATACAAGTATCTTAAGACTTGAATTTATTTTTTTAATTTACTAGGCTTGTGTTTTGTGTACTGATTACAGTGTATAATTAAAGAACAGCGTAGGGTTGTTTAACATAGAAGGTGGTTAAGCTCTGGTGCAGAATACCCTCTCAGTACACTTTTAAAGGGCATGGGTTGTGGTCGAGTGATATAAAGAAAAGTCCTGATCTTTGATTCCTATTACTACTTCTCATCTCTTGCTCTTATTTACTGTTTTGGGCTCTTAATGAAAGGGATTTTTTTCTAGTCCTCCCCAACTCTTGCTGATAGCTAATTCAGTAATGGTTAAGTCAGAAATGTCTTAAGTGAGAAAAGCTTATTCCTATTAAATTTCTAATTATTCCACAGAATTTGAATTCCACATAATTTGAGATTGCTTTAAGAGTCCACTAACGCCCAGTGCTGGAGTGCCCTCTCGTCACTAGTAACAGGGCACTAAATGTCAAATGTTCATCTAGTGATTTATGTTCTTATTTCACAGCTTTCCTTAACTGCTTTTTACATAAATCTGAGAAATGGTGATTAAAGTATTGCAGGCTTTGGCACATATCATCAGCTTGTAATATCTTCTGATACAGCGTTAAGTGCTTGGCTAACAGACCTATATCTGCATAGAGGTCTATGATAAATTTAAATTTTTCCAATACTCTTGATTTTTAAGGATTTCTTGGTGAATATTGGCACTTAGCTACAGGATATTTTAGCAACACTTTGTCCAATCATGCTCTCCCAATCCGATGGGTCTTTTGATTTGAATTTAATCTTATTATAGTGTCTTGCAACTTATTCAAGTCTACTTTTATGGGTGTCTGTAAAGGTTTATGGTTTATGTCATGAAAGCTTCTGTATTTTTTTTCTTTTGGATTTTTAGTTACCGTACTATTGCAAATGGGATTCACCACCAGCAGCATCTTGGTTTTTTTAACCTAGCTTTGCTGTGACCAGTGTCTAGTTATAGACATACAATAACGTATAAAAACCACGACCTGTTTCTATGTTTGAAACTTCTGTTTAAGCAATCAGCAAGCCAGAAAGTACCATGACTACTATTTGCTAAGAATCCTGTGCTAGGAACAATGCCCAACATTTAAAACTTCCCTAAGGACGCACTAAATCGAGGCTTAAGATCCCTGTTATCTTGCCCCAAGACCCCAAGACCCCAAGAGCCATTGTCATATATGTGGGTCCTCCTGGAAAAGCAACCCAGGAAGGCAGTGAAAACCCGTCCAGTGGTTCCAGCCTGCCACTGGCCACGACAGAGCTGCTTTCACCTTTACAGATCCCATGTGATTACCCTAAACATGCAACTAGGAAATCATAGGAATTCCTTGCTCACCAGCTACTTCATGCATGATCAGAACAGTCCAGCCGGCCAACTTGCTGCCCCTCCAACACAGGGAGACAGAAATGAACAGAAATCTAGGCAAGAATCTGTGGCCACTCTCTTCTTTGGCTGGAGCCATGACAATATTGATAGTTTTACTATAGCCATCGGGAAGAAGAAAAATTGCTTTAGCTTGTCCCCAAGGCGTAGCATGGAAAATAAAATAAGTTTGAACCACAGAGGAGTGGACCGATTCAGGTCCTCACAATCTTTTACAGGTCATTTTCTCAAGAGGGAGACTCCTTCACTCACTTTTTGTTTTTGTTTTTTTTTTTTTTTTGAGATGGAGTCTCGCTCTGTCACCCAAGCTGGAGTGCAGTGGAATGATCTTAGCGAACTGCAACCTCCGCCTTCTGAGTTCAAGCGATTCTCCTGCCTCAGCTTCCTGAGTAGCTGGGATTACAGGCATGGGCCACCACACTGGGATAATTTTTTTGTATTTTTGATAGAGACAGGGTTTCACCATGTTGACCAGGCTGGTCTCAAACTCCTGACCTCAAGTGATCTGCCTGCCTTGGTCTCCTAAAGTGCTGGGATTACAGGCGTGAGCCACCATGCCCAGCCCCTTCACTCATTCTTGAAATAAGACTATGGATTTCAGAATGGTCAGGCTCCTTCAGCAGCGTGAGAACTAGGCCTACGGGATGTCACTAGTCTCTTATTCTTCTGACTGGAACTATGAATGAGCCTGATTTTCTCATCAACCCCACAGCAAGTTCCACGTAGATTTAGCCAGCAGGAAGAGCCATTTTATTCTGAAGGGGCTGGTCCAGTTTGGAAGCGTTTCCAAGCTTTCCAAAATTATCATGTTTTATGCTTATTACAGAAAACACTTCAAATGTTATTTATATATTGTTTTCTATTTCTGCAAATTTTCATACATACAGAAGCTTTTTAACACTGTTGACCAGTACCTGCACTCGGGGATTTTATTCATAACTGTGTTTTTTAGTGACAAGTTTCCATCTCTTAACAAGGACCTCAAAGGAGGCAGAAAGAACCACTCCCCACTGACCTGAGGGACAAAAGGGAAAGAGAGAGAGAGAGAGGGAGGGAAATGACTCACAAAAAGCATGCTGGTGTCTCTTCACAACTATGCCTCATTACAACCATGTGTCTTTGCCTTTTTTTCTCAACAGTTTCTTTCACAGAGCAGAAGTTTTAATTTTGATTAAGTCCATCTTACCTATTTTCTCCCCTCATGGATTATGCTTTCAATGTAGCATCAAAAACTCATCATCAAATCAAATCCAAAATCATGTAAATTTTCCCCTATGTTATCTTCTGGAAGTTTTGTACTTTAATGTTTTACATTTAGGTCTCTGACCCATTTTGCTTTCAGTTTGTGAAGGGTGTAAGGTCTTTGTCTAGATCCTTTTCTTTTTTTTCATTTGCATGTGATATCCAGTTGTTCCACCACCATTTGTTAAAAAGACTGTACCTTTGGGCCAGGCTCAGTGGCTCACACCTGCAATCCCAGCACTTTGGGAGGCTGAGGCGGGCTGATCACCTGAGGTCATGAGTGTAAGACAAGCCTGGCCAACAAGGTGAAACCCTATGTCTACTAAAAATACAAAAATTAGCCAGACATGGTAGCAGGAAACTGTAATTCCAGCTACTCAGGAGGCTGAGGCAGGAGAATTGTTCAAACCTGGAAAGTAGAGGTTGTAGTAATCTGAGACCTTGCCATTGCACTCCAGCCTGGGCAACAAGAACAAAACTACATCTAAAAAAATAGAAAAGAAAAAAGAAAAAAAAGACTATCCCTTTATGCATTGAACTGCATTTCTTCTTTGTCAAAAATCAGGTGACTAGGCCAGGTGTGGTGACTCACACCTGTAATCCCAGCAGTTTGGGAGGCTGAGGCTGGTGTATCCCGAGGTCAAGAGATCAAGACCATCCCGGCCAACATGGTGAAACCCCATCTCTACTAAAAATACAAAAATTAGCTGGGCATGGTGGTGCATGCCTGTCATCCCAGCTACTTGAGAGGCTGAGATAGGAGAATTGCTTGAACCAGGGAGGCAGAGATTGCAGTGAGCCAAGATCATGCCACTGCACTCCAGCCTGGTGACAGACAGAGACTCTGTCTCAAAAAAAAAAAAAGAAAAGGAAAAGAAAAAGTACATAATGTGCCTGGAAACAAAATGAGCACAAATAAATGTTAGTGCCTGCCCCTCATGGTAATGATATTTTTGGTGTGACAAATCCTGGGGTGATTATGGGGACATTAGAGCAGTCTCCTTGAAGTCAAGGCTATTCTGGAATACTGGGGCCTCTGCAAACCCTTTCTGCTTTCTCCTCTCTCTGCTCTCAAGCCCTCTCTACAACATGAATAGCTTGATTTCTTTTACCTGCATAATTTCAGAATGTATTTCATTTCTCTACATGCTCTGTTTGTTAGAGCCTTTTGCAAATGTCATCAACTTAAAAGAGGGCTGGCATGTGCCATCCTAGGCTGTATCCCATACAACTAACTCTCTTTGTGAAACTGTGAGCACCTCCAATCACCTGAATCTTATTCTCATGATCATCCTTTTAAACACCCTGGCTGTGCTGCTGAAAATTGCAGCTCTGAAAGACATACTCAAAATCCCTGCCTAAGAAAACAGTGCATCATTGGGTTTGCACAAAATAAAATCTTTGGGTGCTGAACCCTTGCACTTAATATTCCTCAACAGCTGGCTGAAGGGAACACACCCAGAAATAATTTGCGTTTACCTCCTGAATAAACTTTCTAATCAAAAGTACTTTGGAATGAAGTATGTTGAAATATGCTACATTTGCAGTGGGTAGGGTTGATTTATTCATCTGCCCATGCAGCGTATGCTGCTTATGCAGTGCTTTATGACAATCACAGCTTTGACTGTTCTATTTTTCTCTAACCAGTGCTCTAGTGGGCTGCTTGCTTTTTATTATCACAGTGCTCAGAGCTGGAAGGTTCACTGTTTCTATTATTGCTGGCTTGGGGATTAGAATGGCTTTTCTTTTGGTTATTAGTATTGCAGAAGAAACCAATTATCAAATATGAAGTAATCTTGTGATGATCTTCTCAAATGCCAACATCATGAAGACCTCAACTAGGAGGTCATGCATAACACCACATGCAGATTTCCTCAAACTTTACCACTCAAAGGACCCATGACTCACACAACAGAGCATTGACTCATATGGGAGTGTGCTCTAAAGGCAGATTCACAGGCCCCACCCAGGGCGACTGAAGTACAAGGTACATTTTACAGTATCTGCAGCTGCTTTGTGTACATTAATGCCCGAGTGGCACCATCCTCAGCCACCCTGGCATTTGGGACTCTTTTGAGGCATTACTCCAGTGCTTCCACAAATAGGATGCCATTCAATACAGCAACCTAGTGGCAGCTGCTATCCTCATCTCACATGGTGGGAAAAGAAGGCTCAGCAAACCTATGTGAATGGTGGAGTTTGTTGGGAACAGGCCCCCCAAAATCTGGTCATTAACTGGCCCCAAACTGGCCATAAACAAAATCCCTGCAGCACTGTGGCATGTTCATGATGGCCATAATGCCCACGCTGGAAGGTTGTGGGTTTACTGGAATGAGGGCAAGGGACATCTGGCCCACCCAGGGTAGAAAACCACTTAAAGGTGTTCTTAAATCACAAACAATAGCATGAGCAATCTGTGCCTTAAGGACATGTTCCTCCTGCAGATAACTAGCTAGAGCCTATCCCTTTATTTCAGCCCATCCCTTGGTTTCCCATAAGGGATACTTTTAGTTAATCTGATATCTATAGAAACAATGCTAATGACTGGCTTGCTGTTAATAAATATGTGGGTAAATCTCTGTTCGGAGCTCTCAGCTCTGAAGGCTGTGGGACCCCTGATTTCCCACTTCACACCTCTATATTTCTCTGTGTGTGACTTTAATTCCTCTAGCACTGCTGGTTTGGGGTCTCCCCGACCGAGCTGGTCTCAGCAAGTGGCGCCCAATGTGGGGCTCAAATCCAGGTAGAAGCGTTGCCAGAGTGACAGTTGGAGAACTTGGAACTAAGCTGGAGGACACCTGAGTACTCTTAAAGCAATCCCTGTGGTGAGTAAGAGGGGGAGCTTGGAAGTATCAGGGTAACAATGGGACAAGTGTGGTTTCTGGTTTGTTCCACCTTGGAACTTTTTCACACTAATGATGACGAGGAAGAAGAGTATAACAAAGTAACTGAAGAGGTTACAGAGCAGGTTTATTTGCCAGCTAAAGCTAAAGCAGCAAAGGAGGGAGAGGTTCATCCCTACCCTTATGCACCCCCTCATTATTATTCTGAAGAAAAAGAGTGGTCTTGACTCTCCAGATCTTTCTTTTCTGGAGGACACTGAGGGAAAAGTAGTGGCCCCAGTGACTGTTCAAGCAGTGCCTCGAGTGACTGCTCTCAGTTCTATTCAGGCAGGAATTCAGCAAGCTAGACGAGAGGGTGATTTAGAGGCTTGGCAGTTCCCTGTTAGAATACACCCCCCAGATCAACAGGGACATATTATAGCTACATTTGAGCCTTTTCCTTTTAAATTACTCAAAGAATTTAAACAAGCTATTAATCAGTATGGACAAGGTTCTCCTTTTGTAATGGTACTGTTAAAGAATGTTGCTGTTTCCAGTCAGATGATTCCTACTGACTGGGATGCTCCTACTTGAGCTTGTCTAACTCCTGCTCAGTTTTTGCAATTTAAAACTTGGTGGCAGATGAAGCTTCCATTCAGGCTGCTTGCAATTACCAGGCCCAACCTCAAATTAATATAACTGCAGACCAACTTTTGGGGGTTGGTGGCTGGGCTGGTTTAGATGCACAAGTGGTCATGCAGGATGATGGCATAGAACAGCTTAGAGGAGTGTGCGTTAGAGCTTGGGAAAAAATCACTTCATGTGGAGAACAACATCCTTCCTTTAGTGCTATAAATCAGGGACCAAAAGAACCATACATGGATTTTATAGCTCGGTTACAGGAGTCTCTTAAAAAGGTAATTGCAGATTCGGCTGCTCAGGATATAGTATTGCAGTTATTAGTTTTCAACAATGCTAATCCTGATTGCCAGGCTGCTCTGCAACCTATCAGAGGGAAAGCACATTTAGTTGATTATATCAAGGCCTGTGATGGTATTGGAGGTAAACTGCATAAGGCTACTCTGCTAGCACAGGCAATGGCAGGACTGAGAGTGGATAAAGGAAATACTCCATTACCTGGAGCTTGTTTTAACTGTGGGAAGCATGGTCATACTAAAAAAGAGTGTAGAAAAAAATCAGTGAATCAGGCCGTCAGATAGGGGAAAAAAGAAAACTGCTGAGTCTGAAATATGTCCAAAATGTAAAAAAGGAAAACATTGGGCTAATCAGTGTCACTCTAAGTTTGATCAAGGTGGGAACCCAATTTTAGGAAACGCCATGAGGGGTCTGTCCCAGGCCCCATTCCAAACCGGGGCATTTCCAGCTCAAACCATTCCCTCACCCCTGTACAACATCTGTCCCCTGCCACAGTCGATAGTGCTGCATCAGATTTATGCTGTGCAAAAACTGTGAGTCTTCTGCCTGGGGAACTTCCGTGAAAGGTCCCAACAGGAGTCTGTGGACCCTTGCCAGTAGGGATGATAGGATTACTTTTAAGAAGACCTAATTTAAATTTAAAAGAGGTACAAATACATACAGGAGTCATTGATTCAGATTATAATGGGGAAATTCAAATTGTTGTATCTACTTCTGTTCCCTGGAAGGCAGAGCCAGGAGAGTATATAGCACAGCTCCTGATTGTGCCATTATGTGGGAATGGAAAAAAAGTGAAATTAAATGAACAGGAGGATTTGGAAGCACAAATAAACAAGGCAAAGCAGCTTATCGGGTAAGTCAAACTACTGATAAATGTCCAACCTGTGAAATAACTATTCAGGGAAAGAAATTTAAAGGTTTGGTAGATATAGGAGTGGACATTTCAATCATTTCTCTATAGCACTGACCTTCTGCATGGCCAATTCAACCTGCTCAATTTAACATAGCTGGAGTTGGTAAAGCCCCTGAAGTATATCAAAGTAGCTATATTTTGCATGTGAAGGGCCTGATAGACAACCTGGGACTCTTCAACCAATTATAACTTCTGTATCTATGGATTTATGGGGGAGAGATTTATTACAACAATGGGGAGTACAAGTTCTAATTCCAGAACAATTATATAGCCCTCAAAGTCAACATAGAATGCATGAAATGGGATATGTCACTGGTATAGGACTAGAAAAATATTTGCAAGCTTTGAAAGAACCGCCTTAAGCAGAAAAACAAAGTTCCTGCCAAAAATTCGAATATAATTTTTGATGGTGGCCATTGTTAAGCCTCCAGAACCTATACCTTTAAAATGGTTAACAGATAAGCCAATTTGGATAGAACAATGGCCACTAAATAAAGAGAAACTGGAGGCTTTAGAGAAATTAGTTCCTGAACAATTAGAAAATGGGCACATAGCTTCAACATTTTCCCCTTGGAATTCTCCAGTTTTCGTAATGAAGAAAAAATCAGGTAAATGGATAATGTTAACTGACATTAATTCATCAATTCAGTTATAGAACCTATGGGAGCATTACAGCCAGGATTGCCTTCTCCTGCTATAATTCCAAAAAATTGGCCTTTAATAGTCATAGATTTAAAAGACTGTTTCTTTACTATCCCCTTAGTTGAGCAAGACTGTGAACGGTTTGCATTTACAATTCCTGTGGTAAACAACCTGCAGTCTGCTAAGCGTTTTCATTGTTTTACAGATGGGTCTAGTAATGGTAAAGCTTCTTATTCTGCTTTGAAAAGTAAAGTTTTCCAGACGCCCTATACTTCAGCTCAAAAAGCAGAGCTTGTAGCTATAATTGAGGTATTGACTGCTTCTGATATGCCTTTTAGCGTGATTTCTGATTCTTCATATATGGTCCATTCCACACAATTAATTAAAAATGCTCAGTTACTATTTCATACAGATAAACAACTAATGACAAAAACAAAAAAGGGGGATAATAGGGATTATGGGACAGCCCATACGCAACTGAATCTAGCATTATTAACTTTAAATTTTTTGAGCCTGCCCAAAGGCCAGATGCTATCAGCAGCTGAACAGCATCTACAGAAACCAGCTGCAAAGACAGAAGCAGAACAACTGGTTTGGTGGAGAGATCCAATAACAAGAAGTTGGGAAATAGGTAAAATAATAACTTGGAGTAGAGGTTATGCTTGTGTTTCTCCAGGCCAAAATCAACAGCCAATTTAGATGCCACCTGAAACCTTATCATGAGCCAGATGCTGAGGAAGAGATTCCAGGAGGATCCCAAGCACCCCTTGGTTGCAGCCATGTTGAGACTGACACTGAGGAGGACCCCAACTGCCACAAACAACACCCATTGAACACAGTCACCCACCTGGGACAGATAAGAAGCTGTCACAGATGGCAGAAGAAAACTTGAGGAAAGCGGGACAACCAGTCACAATGAGTAATTGAATGGTAGCTATGATAGCAGTTATCACCATTGCCATGAGTATTCCTTCAACAAGGGCTGACACAGAGAGCAACGATACTCATTGGGCATATTTATCAATCTTGGCTGGTAATAATGCCTGGATGTAATCACTCTATGACACAGTTACACATGCTTTCTGATCTCAGTATGTACCACAACAAATCTGCTGCTATAATTGAGGCATACCACCCTCAAAAACCTATTTGTAAATAAAATAGAACCTGGCCAGAAATAATGAACATACTGGTTTAGGAAGATTGCGTTACAGAACAGGCAGAGGTGCTGCACAACAATTCCTATGGAATCATTATTAATTGGTCCCCTAAGGGGATGTTTAGCTTGAATTGCACCTCTCAGTCTGCATGGCATGGCCACACTATGTTCAGCTGATCTGAACAAAACGGTCAGATGGTAGAAATGATAAGAAGTAGGGCAAGAGTTCCTACTATCTGAAACTATGGAGGTATAGTGGCACCTCAATCTCAAATGATGGCCTGCTCTAGGAGCTAAACACAAGGATTTGTGGAAACTATTACTAGTTCTTAATAAGATCAAAATTTGGGAAAGAATAAAAAAGCATCTAGAAAGACACTCTACAAACTTGTTTTTAGATATTGCAAAATTAAAATAGCAAATATTTAAAGCATCCCAGGCACACCTGACTTCAATGCCAGGAACTGGAGTGCTTAAAGGGACTGCAGACAGATTAGCAGCTAGTAACCTATTAAAATGGATAAAAACACTTGGAAGCTCTGTGACTTCAACGATGATTGTGCTTTTAATCTGTGTTGTCTTTGTATAGTCTGCAGATGTGGATCCTGACTCCTGCGAGAAGTAGCTCATTGTGACAAAGCTGCCTTTGCTTTTATCACTTTGAAAATCAAAGAAGGGGGAGGAGTTCATTGACTTTGGTCAAAGACTGGGATCACCTATAAAAGGCGAACCCCTTGCCGCTGGATTAACATGGTTCCATTGTGACATGTTTTCAGAATCCTGCACATTGCCATTATGGAGGGTTGCTGTGTCTATCAGTGCGAGAATTTGGTTACCATCTTTCTCCCCAACCAGACTAGAACCCTATGAGCCCCAGGGTTCAAACCCCAGGGTGGCTGAGAACCCTAGCCATACAGGGTGGAAGCGCTGACTCCAGGAGGAATCAGAATTCAGCCCAGGCCTCTGAGGGACTCTCTATCCTGCCTGTGCACCAGAAAAAAAAACCCCTGATTATTTTAAATCAGTTGCTTAGTTCCCTTTGACCCACTGACTTAGAATCTCCTGGGCCCACGGTCCTGGTGCCTGTTTTGTTATAAAGTTCCCAGCCTTATGCAACCAGGCTAGGGGCCTGCATGCAAAACAGGCACCCCATCCAGCCACTTACTGGACCCTAGGAAAAAATGAGATGTCAAGCAGCTGCTAACATTCATTTGGCAGCTAACACTGTGGCTGTGCTCTGTAAGTGTCTTAGGTTGCTTGTGCATGATTTCAATGCCAGTCCCTTCAAGATGGAACCCCTGATCTTTCCCCATTAACCTGGTCCTTGTCTCGCAGTCCTTGACTCTGCAAATGGCACCAGCCTATGCAGTGTGGAAGACAGACACCTAAGAATGCTCTGTAATGTTCTCTTCCTTTTCTCTCATATTCAACCCATCTCTAAGCTACTACCTGTCAATTTTACCTCCTAAGTGTCTCTCCAACATATCCACCTGGTGTCCATCATCACCACAGCTACTGACCTCTTCCAGGCTACAATCTGCAATCCTCTTGCTTGGACTCCTGCAGAAGCCTTTGAATTCTCTCTACATTTATTTTGACCCCTTCAATCCATTCTCCACACTGCAGCAGGCAACATCTCCACTGGCACCCAGACATTCCCACCCCCTGGCATTCACTCCCTGATACAATCTCCTCCTGAGTGTGGGTCGCATCAGGTGACTTGTTTCTATAAATAGAATATTATAAAAGTGACAGAATGTCACATTTCAGATTAGGTTACAAAAAGAATGCTTTCTGTCTCTCCTGCCTTCCCATTCTGGGGGAATCAAATTGCCATGTTGTGAGAGCCTTAGGGAGAGGCCCATGAGGCAATGAAGAAATGCCTCCAGCCAGCAGTGAGCAAAGACCTGAGGTCTGCCAACAGTCACTTGGTGACCTTGGATATGAATCCTCTCCCTAGGCAATCCTTGAGACAGCCGCAGCTCCCGCCAACACTGGATGGTAACCTCGTGGTAGACCCAGAGACAGAGGACCCAGCTAAGCCATGACCAAGTTCCTAGCCCAAGGAACTGTGAGAGAATAATAGAAGTTGTTCTATGCCACTACCCTTTGGGGTAATTTGTTACACAGCAATAGATAACTGATACACCTATTATACCACACTCTTCTTTACTTCAAGACCACCCAGTCTTTAAGAATAAAGACTAAAACCCTTGACACTTAAGGGCCTTTGTGACCTGGCCCCTGCTGACCTCTGCACCTCACCTGGCACAAGGCTCCCCTACTTTCAGGGTTCCAGACATCTCATCTTCTGGCAGGTCCTTGAAGAAGTTTAGCTACCTCTGGACACAGGGCCTTTACACAGACCCCCCTGCTTCAGATCCCTTCGACTCAGCAAAAGTGTCACTGCCTATGGGAAGCCTCTCCTGACTCCTCAGGTCTATCTGGGCTCCACTGATGAATACCCTTATGGATGCCTGTTCCTTGACTTTACAGGTTGACCTGCTGCCCTCAGTTTGTAATTGTACACTCATGTCTGTGGCTGTTTTACCACAGTCTATCTCCCTCACTAGAATGTAAATTCCAGAAGAACAAAAACCATGTGGCAGAGCTCATGTCTGTTTAGGTCAGCACTGTCTCCCCAGTACAGGGCACATCAAAAGTTCTTAATCGATGCCTGACTGAACAATGAGTAGGTCTATGCCCTCCCTGGCGCTTGCTATTCTGCCATACAGGAAAGTTTCCCATCTCCCCTTTCCCAGTCCAGACATCCACACTTCTCTGGAGTCATTTCCAAGAACTATGGGAGGTTGAAGGGCCTGAGGCCAGTCACACAGCTGTGTGAGCCACAGCAAAGGATATACCTTTGATTCCAAGTGCACTGAGCACCTTCCCTGTGCTGGACACTGGGCTGGGTGGTGGGAATACTGTGGTGAGCAAAATGGGCTCAGCCTTGGGGTTCATAGGGTTTCTAGTCTGGTGGAGGAGAAAGATGGCAACCAAATTCTCACACTAATAGACACAGCAACCCTCCATAACGGCAATGTGCAGGAGTTCTGAAAACATGTCACAATGGAGCCAAGCTAATCTAGCAGCAAGGTGTCCCCCTTTTATAGGTGATCCCAGTTTTCGAGCAAAGCCAATGAACTCCACCATTCACATAGGTTTGCTCTTTATTTTTTATTTTTAGTTTTTGAGAGACAGAGTCTCGTGCTGTTACCCAGGCTGGAGTGCAGTGGTACCATCAGGGCTCACTGTAGCCTTGAACTTCTGGGCTCATGGGATTCTCCCACCTCAGCTGCCCAAGTTGCTGGGACCACAGGCACCACCATGCC
>NW_012114777.1:23332-25175 GCF_000951035.1 Colobus angolensis palliatus | reverse complement strand
TTTATTTATTTTTGTACAGATAGGCTTGCTATGTTGCCCAGGCTGGTCTGAGCTCCTGGCCACAAGTGATCCTCCCCACTTAGCCTCCCAAAGTGTTGCAGGCGTGAGCCACCACGCCTGGCCTGACTGTGGCAAGTCACACATCATCAAGACCAGCCCTTGATATTCCCACACTTTTCTCTCCTCACTTTTCATTCCACGTCATTCACAAATGCCATGAGCAATTAAACTGGCATGTTACCGGCAGAGGCACATTTGCCTTGTCCTCATCACATATTCACCTGGTAGATTTTAAAGACTCCAAAGAGAGGAAAATATGTATAATGGGGTGAGATCCAAACAAATCTTCATACTTTGCAACAATACACAACAGGGCATCTAGACATGTCCAGTGAATAACTTCCCTAAAATTCATAATCCAAAACCTCTTAATGGGATACCTTTTTACTCAGATTTTAAAACTTTGGGCAGCCAACATCCTCTAGAAATACATTTTCTGTTAAATGAACCTGATAGTACAGTTAGTGCAGGACAGTAAGATGGCTTTCCCGCTCTTCTGTTTTAAATCATAAACTCCATGATAGAGAAAGTAGAAAAATATTTCTCATTTAAAAGTGAAGGGGAAGTCCAAGTGTGGTGGCTCTTGCCTGTAATCCCAGCACTTTGAGAGGCCAAAGTGGGAGGATCACTTGAGGTCAGGAGTTCGAGACCAGCCTGTTCAACAACATGGTGAAACCCCATCTCTACTAAAAATACAAAAATTAGCCAGGTGTGGTGGTACATGCTTGTAATCCCAGATCCTTGGGAGGCTGAGGCAGGAGAATTGCTTGAACTCAGGAGGTTGAGGCTACAGTGAGCCGAGATTGTGCCACTGCACTCCAGCCTGGGCAACAGAGGAAGACTCCATTTCAAAAAATAAAATAAAATAAAAATAATAAATAAAAGTGAAGAGGATACCCCATTTGCCTTGATGCAATGCATTTTACTATGCATTGCACGCCTGTATCAAAATATCTCATTACCCCATAAATATACACACCTACTATGTGTGCAGAAAAATTTGAAATAAATTTTTTAAATGAATGTAAAGAAGTCAAGACTTTTACTCAACAGGTTAATTGGCTAACTTCCACATGTAATATGGAATGTATAATTGAAATGTTTTAAGTGCCACCTAAAAATGAACATTAAAAGTCTCTCTTCCTTTAACCAATAAAATTTTTATTTCACTTTTGAATTTTTACACTTTTCTTGATTATTCCACGTAAGGTGAAACAATAACTGTTTAAAAGACATACACAAATCTATACATCAATAACCAGGCGTTATTTATTTTATATTATTATTATTATTATTATTGCTATTCTATTTTCCCAGCCACAGGTATGGTTGCTAGGCAATAGAACCATCACAGAAGCAAACATTAGGCAGAAAACTGGTAAGGGAAAACAAAGCTACAAGATACACAAACAAGACAAGCTTGGTTCCACATTCACTACTCATTTTCAAGCAGCAAGTGTGAACCAAATGCACATTTTTTGTTCAGCTAGAAAGGAGAGAGGGATTTTTATTGTTTTTTCTTTTTTGGTTTGTTTTGAGTCAGTACATGAGTTTCTCTTTCCTTGTTTCAGTGGATGGACAAACAGATGGACCCTGCAGCCAGGTGGAATGTCAGAGATGGAGGGGAGACCCTGGGAGACTGATGGACCTGGATCCTCTCCAGCCTCTCCGCTGCAGTGTTCACACAACTGCCCTGAGTGGTAGCGTTTTGTTTAAACACTCCTGAGAGCTGAGCTGGATGAGTGCACTTGGGACACCTGGTGACAGGTACTTGCAAGCATGA
>NW_012114777.1:16776-22882 GCF_000951035.1 Colobus angolensis palliatus | reverse complement strand
AAAAAAAAAAAAAAAAAAAAAAGTGAGCAAAAGACAGATAAAGAATTCAAAAAGGAAACAATGTAAGAAAGCAGAAAGACAGAAATTTAAAGAAAGAAGAGAAAACCAAAGTCAACAGTCAAAAGGGATGGTGGCAATGGATGTTTAGATTTCAAAATTTAAAAGCCCCAACCATGTCTATAATCCCAGGATTTTGGGAGGCCAAGGTGGGTGGATCACCTGAGGTCGGAAGTTTGAGACCAAGTGAAACCAGTGAGCCAAGACTGTGCCACTGCGCTACAGCCTGAGCCCCAGAGGGAGACCCTGTCTCAAAAATAAATAAATAAATAAATAAATAAATAAATAAATAAAACAAGAAGTAATAAATAAAAATCCCAAGCTAGGAAGAACCTGGAGACTGAGTACCCCTCAAGTGAAATGCAATCTCTACAGAACATTCTTCTTCTTTTTTTTTTTTTTTGGAGACAAGTTCTTGCAATGTTGTCCATGTGGGAGTGCAGTGGCTATTCACAGGTGCGACCACAGGACAATATGGCTTTAAACTCCTGGGCTCAGGTGATCCTCCTGCCTCAGCCTCCCAAGTATTTGGAATGACAGGCATGCACCACCATGCCTGACTCAGAACCTTATTCTTAAAGGTGTTATCCAGGAATGTGGGGCAAAGGCATGTGGGGGAAGGGACTTCTGTGCTATAATGAGAGTGGCTAACACTCAGTGAATCCTGTGTATCCGCTGGGGTTCTGAGCAATTTGTATGCATTATCTCATTAAACTCCTCCTGATATATATATATTAGCCAGGAAACAGACAAGAACATTAATAAAACACACAGCAATTTTTTAGCTCAGTGTTAACAACGAAAAATAATTCCACGATTGAGGCACAAGTTGCAAATCAGTAACATACTCTTATTGCTGTAGAAAAGGGGGGTTAGTCAGGTGTGTCATATGAGCGCTAGAACTTTTCATGGTGTCACAAACCAGTTAGTTGTCTGTCACAAAGAATTTCGACTTCAGGATTTGCATTTCTTCAGAGGACGACGCTGTGGACATTTGTGGTCATGAACTTTTGAGTGGCAATAGACCAAACAAATCCAGTGTCTGTAAGCTCTGAACAGGCAGCATCACTGTGAATTACCATTAAACTTGAATGCCAAATGAGGGTGTCTCACTCCACATCCCAGCATCACTACACAACCTCTATAACTTTCTGTACAACTTTACAACGGAATTGTATTTCAGTGACTATTTTGATGCTGGATTAAACTTTGCAAAGAGTTACACAACATTAGGGTCTATTTTTCCTATCAGTAAGAATTATGCTGAATTTCAAAACCCATCACCACAGTGTTCAGCTCCAAGAAAATTAAACACACAGTAATCTTGCCAATGTCAATCAAAACCAAAACTTCAGAACGCCAAGTGGTGTTTATGCAGCCAATCCGGGTTTTAGATACCAATGCCAGCTGTTTATCCCACGAACCATTCTTGCTAGGCTGAGGCTGTGAAAAATCGCAAGACGATGTACAATTCTTTTTTTTTTAATCTCACAAAGGGATTTTGTGAATGGTACAGGGTGACACTGAACAGATCACGAGGCATGGCAGACATAGTTCTCTCCCTCCCCAGCATCTCCCGCGTCTCCCTGGTTTCCCGATGTCCACAGAGTGAGACTGTCCCGAAGTCACTGCATGGTGGGAGTGCTGTCTTTATAAGACACTTCATTCACTGTATCCAACTCAGCAATTGCTTCATCAAATGCTGTGTTTACCAGGCTGCAGGCCTTTTCAGGAGAGTTTAGAATCCCATAGCAAAAGGCTGAGAAATTAAGTGCCAGGCCTATTCGAATTGGGTGTGTAGGCTGCATATATTTCTTACTAATTTCAGATGCTTCCTGGTAAGCCTGCTGGGAATTTATCAGGAGAACCCGCTCCCGATGTTTAACATGGGTTTTTTTCTATTTCCTAAGTGTCTCGGCTGGGTTGAGAAATAAAGGGAAAGAGCACAAGAGAGAGAAATTTAAAGCTGGGTGTCCGGGGAGACATCACATGCCGGCAGGATCCATGATGTTCCCCGAACCATAAAACCAGCAAGTTTTTATTAGTGATTTTCAAAAGGGGAGGGAGTGCACGAATAGGGCATGGGTCACAGAGATCACATACTTCACAAGGTAATAAAATATCACAAAGCAAATGGAGGCAGGGCGAGATCACAGGACCACCGGATGAGGAAAAATTAAAATTGCTAATGAAGTTTTGGGCACGCATTGTCATTGATAACATCTTATCAGGAAACAGGGTTTGAGAGCAGGTAACCTGTCTGACCACAATTTATTAGCTGGGAATTTTCCCATCCTAGTAAGCCTGGGAGCACTGTAGGAGACCGGGGCTTATTTCATCCCATTGGCTTCGACCATAAAAGACGGGATGCCTTAAAAAGGGGCCATCTATAGGCCTACCTTCAGGGCGCATTCTCTTTCTCAGGGATGTTCCTTGCTGAGAAAAAGAATGCAGTGATATTCCTCCTATTTGCTTATGAAAGAGGAGGAATATAGCTCTGTTCCGTCCAGCCTCGCGGGCAGCCAGTTCAAAGTTACCTCTCTTGTTCCCTGAACATCACTGTTATCCTGTTCTTTTTTTAAAGATACCTAGATTTCATATTCAAACACACATGCTCTACAAACAATTTGTGCAGTTGACACAATCACAGGGTCCTGAGGCAACATTCATCCTCCTCAGCTTACAAAGAAGATGATGGGATTAAGAGATTAAAGACGGGCATAGGAAATCACAAGGATATTCACTGGGGAAGTGATAAGTGTCCATGAAATCTTCACAATTTATGTTCAGAGATCACAGTAAAGACAGGTGTAAGAAATTATAAAAGTATTAATTTGGGGAACTAATAAATGTCCATGAAATCTTCACAATTTATGTTCAGTGATTACAGTAAAGACAGGTGTAAGAAATTATAAAAGTATTAATTTGGGGAACTAATAAATGTCCATGAAATCTTCACAATTTATGTTCTTCTGCCGCGGCTTTGTCTGGTCCCTCCATTTGGGGTTCCTGACTTCCCGCAACAGAAGTTCAACAGAGTAGTTTGTTTATTGTCTCCAGACGACACCCCAGAAAGATACCCGAAATGATCTCCCTTCATTTTCAAGCAGAACACCTTGCTTTCAGGTTGTGTAGCATGGGGAATAAGAGACCTGCCCAACCGCTCTGAAACCTCATTGCAGATGTCCAGCAGCTCTGCCTCTGTCTTCCACAGTACTCTTTGCCCATCTGCTGCTTCTCATTCCTCCCTGTTCCCTGCTCAGTGTTGGAGATAAGAATCCAGGAAGAATGGCAGGCACCCACCATGTTCTTGTAGGAGGCAGAGGGCAGATTGCTGTCTTCAGTTGGGGGTGCATGCCCCTGTGGCATGGCTGCCTTCCCAGCTGCAGCCACATCATCACCGTCTTGGCTTTCTGTACCAGCCTGTTCAGCGGTCTTGGCTTTCTGTACCAGCACACTTTTTGTCACTTCCAAGCACAGCTCTGAGCATGGTGACCACCACCTTCCCAAACTGACTCCTTAGGCCGCTGCAGTGGCAGTGGCAGCTACCCCAGCTCCAAAATCAGCAGCAGCTGCTCCACTTCCCCAAGACAGCTTCTCCTTGATGAGCTACTATCATGTCTTGCCTGGATCACAACACCTGTAAAAAAACTAAATAAAAATGAGCAGAAATAAATGAGCCCCAAGTTGCCAACTCTCTGGAAAATCCTGAAGACTGCCAGCAGGTGTAATTTCCAGGTGTGAGAAAAATAAAGGTGTCTGAAAAAGGACAGGATGCAGCAATGAGGATGGCGAACTCAAAGGGAGCCAAGGTTTGCCAGAGTGGCCAGTAGCCACAGCAGGGCGAGAGTGTGGGTGGTTCCTGTGTTCCTCTGAGTCCCTGTCTCACCAACAGACCTCACAGGATGGTCTGCCTCTAAATTTTAATCTCTAGGTGACCAGAGTGGTATTCGGATATCAGAGCATCGATGGCGGGCTGTTTTCTGCAAGCCCCACTCACCCTACATCCAGCAAGCTCCATGGCTCGGGGCTGATGGTCATTCCTGAGAGTGATCCCAGCTCACCACAGGGAAGGGGTCCACTCTCCATCTGTCCTAGAATAGCTGCCATCTCTTGGGCAGCCCAGGCTGGGAACACTCCGCCAGAGTGGGCATGTCTGACCGTATCATAGTTTGTTATAGTAGGAATAATTGAACTAGCTTTCCTTGGGCCTTTTTTGGATTTTCAGAAAGGTTAGGACATTCCAAGTTTTTATTTCCTCCTTTCCCATTTCTTGAATCTGAAATTCAATTCTCCACCCCATGCAGTGTGAATCATATAATGCAAGCCAACAGCCCCATCTAGTGTACTCATCTCCAACTTCCGCAAAATGACTCTGTGGCCAGTCCTCCCGGACAAGGAGAGGTGCCAAATGTGTACTTTAATCCCCCTGTCAATCAGACATAAGAAATGTGAGGGGAGAGGAGAGGATTGCTTGAGCCAGGGAGGTCAAGCCTGTAGTGAGCCATGGATTATGCCATTGCACTCCAGCCTGGACAACAGAGCGAGACCTTGCCTGAAAAAAAAAGAAAAGGAAGAAGAGAAGCATGAGGACCTAATTCATTTTTCAGTGTTAGAATAAATTACACTTATTTTCTGATAAAATTGCACATAACCCTTGAGCTACATATGCCCCATGTACCCTTTGTTTCCACGGTTAGCATAAGTGGTGGTGGACCGTGCCTGTTCTGTCCTGAGGCACATCAGGCATTGCCCCAGAGCCCTCAGTTCCAGGAGGTGGGTCACAGGGGCCATGCGCAAGGTCTAAGCTCTGAGAGAGAAAATCCCGCTGGGGAAGATCATGATTGACCCCAAATCACCATCGCACTCAGCTCAGAATACATTTGAGAGTTCAAGGAGGCACTTTGGGCTAAAGTGAAAGATCCATACTGGAGCCGGATCAAATCGAAGAGGGATTTTTGTGTCAAGATCCAAGCATACCTCACTGGGCTTGGCGATACTGCTCTGAAGTTATGTTCACTTTCTTATCTCCATGTGCTGGCTTTACTTCTCTTTCTTTGTCTCTTGGCTGGCTGAATTTCTGTGCTTCCTGGGCCACAAAGGAGAGCTGGCTTTCCATAGCTCCTGGGTTCCCCAGGGCTCTGTTCTAGGACGTGAACCCAGGGGCATGAGCAGGGAGATAATAGCAAACAGCACGATGTTAGGTATCCAGTGCACTGCGGAACTCAGCAGAGTGCTAGTCCAGTCTGTTTTCTCTCTCCTTTTACCCCTTAGAGACTCCCACTCCTGGGAACATCACACACCAGGGCCTGTCAGGGGGTAGGAAAAAGGATGAAAGAGAGCATTAAGACAAATACCTAATGCCTGTGGGGATAAAACCTAGATGATGGGTTGACAGGTACAGCAAACCACCATGGCACATGTATACTATAACAAACCTGCATGTTCAGCACATGTATCCCAGAACTTAAAGGAAAAAAAGAAAACAAAAGAAAAAAAAGAGCAGCTCCTGCTGTAAAGAGTTCCTGCAGTCCATAGGTGTGTAAAGTCGGTGCTTCCTCGGTCCTCTGAGTTTTCCTTTCCTCAGTACCGACTTCATTTATTCCTAAGGCTGCTGGGCTTCCCCATCAGAGGGGAAGGTGACTACTCTGATGCCAGATCCAACGCCTCCAAACTCTTGAACCCCCACAAAAAGGAAAGATGGCCAGAAGGCAAGTGGAAAGCAGGCTTCTTTGGATGCTCTTCCGTTTTACAGAAATCTTTTTGTTTTTTCTTTTCTTTTTTTTGATATGGAGTCCCCCTCCGTCGCCCAGGCTGGAGTGCAGTGGCTTTGATCTCAGCTCAATGCAAGCTCTGCCTTCCAGGCTCACACCATTCTTCTGCCTCAGCTTCCTGAGTAGCTGGGACTACAGGTGCCCACCACCATGCCTGGCTAATTTTTTGTATTTTTAGTAGACACAGGGTTTCACTGTGTTAGCCAGAGTGGTCTCCATCTCCTGACCTCATGATCCCCCCACCTCTGGCCTCCCAAAGTGCTGGGATCACAGGC
>NW_012114777.1:13111-15451 GCF_000951035.1 Colobus angolensis palliatus | reverse complement strand
CAGGACTGGAAGTTGCTCTGGGTGAGCCAATGTGTGAGTGGTGAGTAAATATGAAGGCCTAGGACATTAATGTACACTACTGCTGACTTTATAAACACAGTACCCTTGGACTACACTAAATTTATTTATTTTTTTTAAATTCAGGCTGGGTTAAAAAAATTGACAAAACCATTAATGGAGGTCCCCAAGTACTGGGAAAGTGTTTCAGGAAGTGCAAGCATATGATAGTTAAAAGATATGGCAGTGTGGACAGAAAGATGGGTTAGGTGCCTAAGATTTTTATGACAAAGTGTAAGAAGTTGCAACATATGACCAGTGATTTCATGACTTGCACCTTGATGTTATACCTTGCAGTGGAGTAGAGAGAAAAGTTATTGGGTTAAAAAAAGTTGAGGAACCATGAGTCACTTTCCAAGAATTATCACACTGCCCATGGGGAGCAGTGATTAGAAGCCCCTGGCTACAGGAAGGGAAAGGACTATGATGGACATCGGTAGAGTCATGTTGCGTGGTGGCAGGAGTATCAAAGTCAAAGGCGTGTAACAAGGGAGAAGCAAGTGGAAGTGGGGAACACAGATCAGAAGGGCACTGACACCACCAATAAGCTTGAAAGGAGAAGGGAAAAGGACTGTCTTCCCCTAATTCCACATGTGACCCAGGTGTCACATATATATTACCATGTAGGGAAAAATCAACGGCTACGCACACCTTCTTCTTTAACTGTATAATAAAACAATACATTTTCTTTTCTTTTAGTCTTTTTTTTAAGACAGACTCTTGCTCTGTCACACAGGCTAGAGTGCAGTGGGATGATCTGGGCTCACTGCAACCTCCGTCTCCCAGGTTCAAGACAGTCTTCTGCCTCAGCTTCCCAAGTATCTGGGACCATAGGCGCATGCCACCATGCCTGGCTAATTTTTGTACTTTTAGTAGGACGGGGTTTCACCATATTGGCCAGGCTGGTCTTGAACTCCTAACCTGTGGATCCGCCCACCTCGGCCTCCCAAAGTGCTGGGATTACAGGCGTGAGCATTTCACCAGCGAATTGTACGAAACATTTAAGGAAGAAAAGGTAACAATTATTTACAATCGCTACCAGAAAACAGAAGCAAAAGGAACATATCCCAATTCATTCTATGAAGTTCTTATACTAAAAGCAGAAAAAGACATTTAAAGAAAAACAAATGTTCAGACAAGTATCTCTCATCAAAAATTGTCGACAAAATATTAGTATGCTGAATCTAACAATACATTGTTGAATTACACATGAAGAACAAGTGAGATTTATTCCAGGTATGCAAGCCTGCCTTAACACAAAATAGTTAAGGCAATCTATCACATAACTAGCTAAAGAAGAAAAGTTATTTGATTGTATTAATAGATCAAGAAAGCATTTTATAGAAGCCAAAGCCCATTCATGGTTAAAACCCTTAGCAAATTAGAAATAGAAGGGAAATTCCTGAACTGATAAAGAATATATACCAAAAGAACACACCACAGACAATATCATACATAATGTGAAAAATGCGATGTTTTACACAAAAGATAAGAAGCAAGGAAATGTTATCCCCTCTCACTGCTCCTATTCAACATCATACTAAAATCCTAGCTAATGCAACAAGACAAGAAAATAAAATAAAAAGCATATGGATTGGAAAGGGAGCATTAAAATGTCCTTTACTCGCTGATAAATTGATTTTCTATGTAGAAAATCTCAAAGTATCAGCCAAAACCCCTTCTGGATTATAGCAAGGTTGCACAGTATAAGGTTAATATACAAAATCAATTGCTGTCCTACATCCAGCAATGAACGACGAGAATTTGAAATTAAAAGCCCAATACCATTTTCATTAGCATCAAGAAAATGAAACAGACACAATCTAGCAAAATATGGGCAGGCTCTATGTGAGGAAAACTATAAAATCTGTTGAAAGGAATTAAAGATCTAAATAAATGAAAAGATATTGTGTTCACAAAATAAGACTCAGTGTTGTTAAGATGTCAGTTCTCTTCAATGCGATTTATAAATTCAGTACAACTCTGGTGAAAACATGAACAAATTATTGTGTGGAAATTGACAAACCAATTCTAAAGTTTATATAGAAAGACAAACTAACCAATATAGCCAACAATATTGTAGGGGAGGAACAAAGTTCAAGGACTTGCAAAGTGATCAATGGAACAGAATAGAGAACTCAGAAATAAGAGCCCACAAACACAGTCAATTGATCTTTTACAAAAAGTTAAAGGCAGTTCAAAGGAGAAAGGGTAGCTTTTTCAAAAACAGTGATGAATCCATTGCATGTATGTATATATGTATATGCAAAAAAAAAAAAAAAA
>NW_012114777.1:7288-7956 GCF_000951035.1 Colobus angolensis palliatus | reverse complement strand
GGCGGCCCCTGGCTTCCCAGCCCGCTGTCCTGTGGGCAAGAAGATGAAGAAAGCCACCCCATCAG
This sequence comes from Colobus angolensis palliatus, assembly GCF_000951035.1. NCBI lineage: Eukaryota > Metazoa > Chordata > Mammalia > Primates > Cercopithecidae > Colobus > Colobus angolensis. The sequence goes on along the minus strand of NW_012114777.1, from coordinate 7,891 downwards.
CAGGTCAGCTGCCCCGCCTGGCAGCACAGCTGGGCAACGCAACCCGAAGTTCATCCTCTCTGAGCTGACTTCCTGTGGGCAGCGGGCCGGCGCCCAGGATGCTGGGGAGCCCTGTGCGCCGGAGGCCGGCCCCTGGGGCCCAGAGGCGCCACAGGGCGAGAAGGCACACACCTCCCAGCGATTTCACCCTCCGGCCCGCCCGGCCCGAGAGGTGTCCCAGTGGCTGCGGACAAGCCAGGCATTCTACTCCGCGGCTGCTGCACAGGCGCGAGAACTGAGAATCCCCGCTGAACCCCATTTGGGGTGACTGCCAAGTGCCCATGCCAGCGACCCTGATCTCCCTCTGGTGGAGGAGTGGGGCGGAAGGCATGGCCGGGGGGCCTCAGGCTGGGCGCACTGGCGATCCCGAGGCAGACCAGGTCATGCACCTCCAGCCCGCCTGGGCACCCAAGCTACAGCCGGCTTCTGTGTGCAGGCAGCAGCCTCCAGGCAATCCCCGAGCCCGCCGGCACTCCCCATATCTCAGAACCGGGGCCAGACGTCCCAGTGGCTGCGGCCAAGCCAGGCGGTCTGCCCTGCAGCGGCAGCACAGGGGCAGGAACC
>NW_012114777.1:0-4913 GCF_000951035.1 Colobus angolensis palliatus | reverse complement strand
CCTTTCAAGCAAAAGCATTTCTGAAGGTAGAAAACAGTAAGAGATAACCTTTAACTGCCCTTTTGAAAATTTATCAGTCTTAAATTCTAATATTAATAATTGGAAAGTCTGATTTGCATATATTCTGTAAATCCAAGTGTTGACTGAAATGAGCCATACCTGTTCATCTCAATCATTAGTTTTCTTTAGCTTCATGTTTTTAAAAATCAAAGTAAGAAGTAATTTGTTTAAAAAATATGTTGTTACTTCAGTGATCGTTCCCCGTGGTACTTTTAGGAATTAAAATGTATTTAAGTGTCAGTTAGATGCCTAGAACTGCCCTAGACCTGCTGTGTATACCGTATTCTACTTAATGTAAGGCCTCATGGATTGTGTAATACCCTACTATTTTCTATATTAATGAGATGATTTTTTAAATGCTACCAATTATAAAAAATTATGAATTATAAATGCCATTCCAATATCAGATATGCTAAAATGTGACCTAACCTTTAAATCATCCTGCAAAATAGCAATAATTGTATCATTTTACTTAATTAAAATGTTTTTGTTAAGTAGTAGTAATAGTAATAATTATAACATCTGGCTGGGTGCGTGGCTCACACCTGTCATTCCAGAGCTTTGGAAGCCTGAGGTGGGAAGTTCCCATGATGCCAGGAGTTTGAGACCAGACTGGGCAACAAAGTGACATTGCTACTCTACACAACATTTTTAAAAATTTGCTGATTATGCTGGTGCGCTCCTGTGGTCTCAGCTACTCAGGAGGCTAGGGCAGGAGGATTGCTTGAGCCTACGAGTTTCAGGCTGCAGTGAGGCTGCAATACACCATTACACTCCAGCCTGGACAACAGGGCAAGACCCTGCCTCAACAAACAAAAATCTAACAGTTATTGAGTTGTTGCTTATTCTGGAAATGGTTCTAAATGCTTTACATAGATTTTCATTTAAGCATCATAATGGTGTCTTGTGAGCTAGCTACTATTGTCATCTTTATTTTATTAATGTGGAAATTGAGGCACAGAAAGGTTAAGCAATAGCTGGTATGTGGCCGAGTACAAAGTAGAACTCAAGCCCTAGTTGAACTGAATCCAAGCACCAAGCTCATTCTATCCAAATAGGCTGCTGTTTCATTAAGGTAGGGAGCAGTAAGAGCTAATAAATATTGTACTTTCTTCAAAAGAAAATTATTTGTTTTGAAGGCAGAGGAATAACTGCCATTCAGTGTTTACAATTACATGAACCATTGTAGGTTTTGAGATACTGCACTACAATTTCCTGAAATCTCCTCTCACTCTCCTAGGACTGTTCTACATTTGGCCTATGCCCATGGCCGTGTGGAAGTGGTTACTCTCTTGCTGAGCAGAAGTTGCCAGATTGACATCTGTGACAGACTTGACACCATTAATAAAGGTATATAGTAGCCAACTCTTTCAGCATGAAATGGATTTGATTTAAATACATAGAGTTAAAATGAATTTGTCTCATTTACATATAACTAGTTGGTGAAACCTGTGGAATACGTATTTTGAATTCTTAGAATTTATAGTCAAATTTTTTATCTAACACGAATAGGCTGTACATTGCCAGGAAGAGGCTTGTGCAATTATTCTCCTGGAACATGGCGCCAATCCAAACATTAAGGATATCTATGGCAACACTGCTCTCCATTATGCTGTGTATAACAAGGGGACTTCACTGGCAGAAAAACTGCTTTCCCACCATGCAAATATTGAAGCACTAAATGAGGTATAGATCAATCAACTTTCTTTTCAAAATGTTTGTTTTAACATTGACATAGGTAAGAGTCAGTTTTTCATATTTGGAACTCAAGTGTTTCTGAATAAAAATATTTTGAAATAATTGTCTAAAATTTTATTTTAAATATTGATACTTTTAAAGCAGCATTAGAGGGCACAGCTTTTTTAGTGCACTTACAGGAAATATTTGTGAATTTGTTAAGGTAAAACTTCAAATATTTGTTTCCTACCCCAGGTGTATTTTTTTTTTTCTAATTAGTATTTAAACAATCACAGGAAAAAAATTACCCTGGAAACAGGTTTTATCTTAAAACTCAAAACTAAAGCAACTTACAATAAATGGAAATCTTGCTGCTGCTGACAGTTTTCTAAAAGAAAGGATGTATCTTTCATTGGTAAGGTTTAAGAGGGAAAAATGGGAAGGGAAAAGGGGAGCAATCAAAAACATGCAGGTCACTTGGAAATTAGGTAATGAGGGAAAATGCCAAGAAGAGGTTTTGTTTTTTAGTTTGTTGTTTTTCCAGTTTATGTATTGAGGCAAAGTGCTCTTCAGCTTTGGGGTAATCATTTTTGGTTTGGTTAACAGAGTGATTGAAACTTGCCTAAAGATTAATTTTTAGAGGACTCTGAGGAAACCAGATTGGCAGTGAATAGATGGTGATGAGGTGAGAAACACTTCAGCAAAGGGTGGAACAAATTAGTAACTGACTTATTACCTATCCTGGCAAAAACAGTCACTTAGATAAGAGTCTAAACTCTCAAATCTAGAATATCTTGGTGGGAAGGTGGGAGATAAGGAACTTATAAATAACAAAATCAACTGGGATTTTGAGTTTACTTGTCCCTGTTACACCCACACCCAGGAAAATTAACTGGAGTTTTAATAAAAAACTCTATCTCATACTCTTCTCTTTCTGGCCACATGCCAACTGATAAAGGATACTGGCCGTGTGGGTGAGAGATGAAACGGAAGTGATTGTCTGCTGCAGTAATTCTCTGCTAGAATTGTGCATTACAGTGACCTGGGGAACTTTTGTTAAAAATCTACAAGTGTAGGCTTTCCCCTGAGGTTTTTGATGTAATAGATCTAATAAGTTTTGAACATGTATGGTTAATAATATTTTCTTGAAGTCATACACAATGGCATGTACCTGTAGTCCCAGCTACTCAGGAGGCTGAGGTGGGAGGATTGCTTCAGCCCAGGAGTTTGAGTCCAGCCTGAGAAACATAGTAATTTTTGTTGTTTGTTTTGAGACGGAGTCTCACCCTGTTGCCCAGGCTGAAGTACAGTGGCATGATCTTCCCTCAATGCAAACTCGGCCTCCCAGGTTCACGCCATTCTCCTGCCTCAGCCTCCCAAGTAGCTGGGACTACAGGTGCCCGCCACCACACCCGGCTAATTTTTTGTATTTTTAGTAGAGACAGGGTTTCACCGTGTTAGCCAGGATGGTCTGGATCTCCTGACCTCGTGATCCGCCCGCCCCTTAGAATTTATAGTCTAATTTTTTATCTTACACGAATAGGCTGTACATTGCCAGGAAGAGGCTTGTGCAATTATTCTCCTGGAACATGGCGCCAATCCAAAAATCTTGTCTCTTACAACAACAAGAGCAAAAACAAATACCTCAGCATCTGAATACACTCGTGATTAAGAAGCACAGAATAGATAAGTGCAGTATATAAATTCCCGTATCTCAAAGACATAAGAAATCTCTAAAAGAGTTGGCATTTGATAGGTGCTACTTTCTTCAAAGTTCTCCTTTCCAATAACATTAGCCTGACTTATCTGTCTTTCTCTATGTTTGTGACTGGGAAGTGAAAGGAAATATCATTGGCAACAGCTCTCAGCTTACAGAATAACACCTTTTCCTTCCCACCATGAATCATTCACTGCCATTCACAGAGTCTTCAGCAATTTGCTTGTGGGTAATCTTTCCATAAGTAGAGGCTGACCCTTTCACAATTTCATGTTCCTCTGTCACCATTCTAGTGATTATGTGTCAACAAATGTTCATTACAAGTGAGATTTTTTTCAATTAGATTAGTAGCAAATCCTGAACTTTTTTTTTTTCAGTTGAAGTTGTATTAGGGACTATCTCAGTGTGTCTGTTAAGTTTATAGAGCTTTGGCGTAATCAGGATGTCAGTTTTAAACACTGAAATCCTTGAGGTCAGTGAGAATACAATAGGAATTCTTTTAATAATTTAGTTTCCACAGTCCTATGAACTAATTATCTATTTGGTTAACAATCTGGGAAAATGATATACACATAGATTGCAAATGAATAAATGTTGGGAAAATTCTTGAGGTGGGTATTATGAGTCTTAACAGCAATTTTTATTATGTATATTTCAGGGCCTGAGTTTTTTTGTTAAACATATGATACTAGAGAAAGAAAAAGTTCCACATGCAAATACTTGGTTTATACACAATCATTTAGTAACACGTTCATAGCAAATATAAAAACACAAGGGCTATAGTCTACATGTGGCACATAGATTTGTTCTTTGCCTCTTTAAATTGAGTCAACATGTAAAATTTAGTAAACTCATGCAGAAATCTGGACCTCAGGCTTGAGAATCAAATCTGGTGTCCCCTGAACCACATCAGTGCTTGGTCTGCTGTGCAGACGTTGCCCTGTGTAGGAGGCACATATTCTCCAGTTTGCTACTGTGCCCACCTGAATACTTCACTTACTTAGGTAACCTCCTTCATCCTTACAAGTATTTGAGTTTACAACTCCTTTTTTATAGTATATTTTCATAAAGATATCAAGTTTTTCAAGACAGCATATATTAGTTCAAAATATATAGTCTATAGTTTATATAAATCCCTCAGTTATAGAGTTTGATTTTAGAATTCAGAAGTTTAACTCTTTTTTTATATCTATACCACAAATAGTGATCTGCTCATAAGAATGCCTAGAAGCCTTTTTAGGTTATGCCTGCTGAGAAGTGGATAGATTATGAATATTGCAGACATTATATCTTTCTTCTCAGCAGTGTCCCTTAAAAATGCAAGTGACGGCTGGGCACGGTGGCTCACACCTGTAATCCCAGCACTTTGGGAGGCCGAGGCAGGCAGATCACGAGGTCAGGAGATCCAGACCATCCTGGCTAACATGGTGAAACCCTGTCTCTACTAAAAATACAAAAA
>NW_012114776.1:13063-13887 GCF_000951035.1 Colobus angolensis palliatus | reverse complement strand
GCTCCGCAAGTTAAGGGTTATATCATGTGGGCACGTTTCACTTGTACATTTATAACTTTGTAGAATGTACTTAAGTCACTTGAATTTGCCTATTTAAAAAAAAATCAATAGTTGTTCTAAAGCACATTGTTTTTGTGCTTTCAGCAGCATCGTAATTGAGTTTGTTAGTTTTTAATGCTTGTGCACCACTGCCAGCCTGGTTATGTACTCCCAGAAGGGAAAAGAAGAGGCTCTGGCCGTCCACAGTTCTAGCAGGACCCCAGGTTCTGCTGATTCACACATCTACTCTCTGACTGGAGGAACAGGCAGCACTTGCTGTTTTATTTGTTGGAACAACACCAAATCCTGGACATCCATGCTAATTTATTTTCAACCAACACATGTGTTTCTAAGACGTCTATGAGAGAAAGCACAGTGCGATGGGAAAGGCTGAGACGTGGGCAGAGAGGGCTGTGAGGATCCCAGCCCGGCCTCTCGCCACCTGAGGGGCATGAGCAAGCTCCTGTCCCGCGTGGATACCAGCGCCCTCACCTGGCAATGGTCAACAGGACGCCCAAGAGACCTGCAGGAAACAGCACGTGCTGGGCACTTAGCATCATGCCAGGCAAGGCAGGTACTCAGCGAGCGCTGGTGTACCCCAGAGTGTAACGGGGCTAAGCACGACGTCCTGCCAGAGCAGAGCCCATCACCGCCCAGAGCACTGCCCTTCCCAACTCTGCCGGGCGTTCCCCGGCCCCACCTTGGAAGCAAACACCATCAGTGGCAACTTGCATGAAAAACTGTATGGAAAAATCTGCAGCAAGCACAGGCCTGCCTCCCACGCT
>NW_012114776.1:7378-8373 GCF_000951035.1 Colobus angolensis palliatus | reverse complement strand
GCCCATTCATTATTACATAAACAGTGGCTGATTCCAACATTCAAAATAACATCCAAGGTAACTACATTTTGTGCCCTGCTTTAGAAATTTTCAAGGTTTTGGATTTACAAAGCATTTAACAAAGTTAGGCTAGTAAGTACAGAGACACAATGTAGCCATGTAATAGCTTGATTTGAAAAGGCTGCAGCCTTAAAGAATTCCATTTAGAATATGGTTTCCTACAGCACAGCCCAGATGGGCTGTTAAATAGAGAGACCAGCTGCACCTCGACAGATCTGCATCACAATTGGATCTTAAGAAAGCCAAACAATGTTTTTCATTAAACAAGAGAGCTCTTAATAAGTAGCTTTTAAAAAACATGATTATTCTCATTATTCAACAGAATGGAAGCCACTTTCTCTGCAATTGTCACACAAACTCTACAGGAAGAGGGGAGATAATGGTTTCTGCATTTGCAAAGATGGACCAAGCTGACCTAAATTTGCAGCAGCCCTTAGGGCCCTGTGGATATTATCCACTCATTCACTCAAAGTACATTAAACACCTACTGCAGGTAGGCACTGCTCCAGCCCTGGGCACACAGCAGTGAACACGGGGAGGTCACTGTGCCCAGGAGCCTTAACCCTAGTTGAGGGAGAGTAACAATGAACAAATACATATACGCTATATTAGGTAGAAAGCAGTATGGTGAAAAACAGGGAGGAAAGGAGTGTGGGACTCCTACTACAATTCGAGAGGTCAAAATTGCCTGTCTGAAAAAGGCAATATCCCTTATAAACATAGATGTAAAATATCTTTTAAGCACTTTGGGAGGCCGAGGCAAGTGGATCACCTGAGGTCAGGAGCTGGAGACCAACCTGGCCAACATCGTGAAACCCCACCTCTACTAAAATTAGCTGGGCGTGGTGATGCGTGCCTGTAATTCCAACTACTCAGGAGGCAGAGACAGGGGAATTGTTTGAACCTGGGAGGTGGAGCTTGCAGTGAGTCGAGAT
>NW_012114776.1:1720-2154 GCF_000951035.1 Colobus angolensis palliatus | reverse complement strand
CCGAAGCACTTGCACGTAGAATGTTCCTTTTTATTTTCATTATTTACACTGTAGTTGTATTTCCTAAGGGGCTCTGACAAAAATAGAAGCATAAAATGCTGGCACCACAGCGGACTTCAGAAACCATCTGGTTTTTCTTCTTTTCTGGGTGAGTGAACTGGAGCCCAGAGCATGGGAGGCGCCTGGGAAAGAGGCTGGGCAGAGGCCCGGGGCGCCCCTCCTTACCCTGGCCGGGAAAGACCAGCCGCCCGGTGCCTGGGAACCCCGGAGTCCCGGAGCCGCCCGTCCCCGGGGCCAGGGCGGCCTGTTCCTGAGGAGCGGGGTTCGCTCCTCCGTCCATTCGTCGTATGTTCTCAGCACCGGGCTCCCTTCTTCGCCCCCACGGCAGACCCCGCGGGGCTGGCACTCCGGGAGACCCGGCCACGAACCACCCA
>NW_012114776.1:0-348 GCF_000951035.1 Colobus angolensis palliatus | reverse complement strand
CGGGGAGCCGGGGAGGGGGCCCCACCCGCAGAGCCCCAGCGCGAGCCGCGTCCACGCCGGCCTGGAGCAGGTGACGGTTCGATGGGAGACGCCACGCGAAGCGATGCAGAGCTGTTGGCTGCACGTTTTCATGCTGAAAGCACAGCGTGGGCCGTGAACCCGGGCGATACGCCTGAAGCGCTGCTCGCGCAGGCTGGAGCCGCGAAGGAGGCCTGGGCCGGGCTGCGAGGCAGCTGCAGGAGAAGCGGCGCCGTGTTCCAGAGGCTTCGCTGGGACGGAGCAGGCCGACGGCTGCACACCGCGGGCCGGTGTAAAACGGAAACACACCCCGAACCTCCAGGCCGGACA
>NW_012114775.1:17000-17825 GCF_000951035.1 Colobus angolensis palliatus | reverse complement strand
CGATTATAGTTACAGAACTTTTTTTTTTTTTTTTTTTTTTTTTAATAGAGATGGAGTTTTGCCATGTTGCTCAAGCTGGGATTCATTTTTTTTTTTTAAATAACTTCAGAATATTCCCATTATATAATTGTGCCATATTCTACTTACCCAGACCTCTAATAATGTTCACATGCCGCCATAACCAGCTACTTTATTTAATTTTTTTGTAGAGACGGAGTTTTACCATGTTGCTCAGGCTGGGATTCATTCTTTTTTAACAACTCAGAATATTCCATTATATAATTGTGCCATAGTTTACTTAACCAGACCTCCAGTAATGGCATTTAGGTTTTTCTGATCTGTTACAAAAGAAGAGGAAGTGAATGTCACTATATTAGATCATTTTGCACATGCATGAATATACCTGTAGAACTAATTCCTAAGAGTGGAATTGCTGGGAAAAAGGGTATATATATTTTGAATTTTGATTGACATTACTGAGCTCCCCTTTCAAAGAGTTTATACTGCCATCAACATTATCTCAGATTATCTGTTTCTCCATGCATACACCAATAGTGAGTAATTAAACTTTTTTAACTTTCCCAGTCTGATTAGCAAACGGCAGTTTCTCATTGTTTTTATTTTATTTCTCTTATGAGTGAGGTTAAGCATCGTTTCACATGCTTAAAAAGCCATTTGTGGCTGGGCGCAGTGGCTCACGCCTATATTCCCAGCACTTTGGGAGGCTGAGGCTGGCGGATCACTTGAGGTCAGGAGTTTGAGACCAGCCTGGCCAACATGGTGAAACCGCGTCTCTACTAAAAATGCAAAAATTAGCCAGGTGTA
>NW_012114775.1:12926-14965 GCF_000951035.1 Colobus angolensis palliatus | reverse complement strand
TCTCCTGCCTCAGTCTCCTGAGTAGCTGGGATTACAGGCATGTGCCACCACGCCTGGCTAATTTTGTATTTTTAGTAGAGACAAGGTTTCTCCATGTTGGTCAGGCTGGTGTCGAGCTCCCAACTTCAGGTGATCCACCCACCTCAGCCTCCCAAAGTGCTGGGATTACAGGTGTGAGCCACCGCACGTAGCCAATAATACCTTTTTAGAGTAGAAAGGCTTTCTTTTACCTTGTTTATGTTTTCTTTGATTCACATCTTCATAACCATGGTGTTTCTGTCAGTCTTTTATATGTAACTTTTATATGTAACTCACTCTACACAACTGTTATCTTCCCATCTAGTTATTACATGATTTCACAGAATTGATTTGACTTCTGCTTAATTTAGACCTTTTTCCTTCGCCCTTCCCCAATAAAGGACAAAGAGATTTTCAGCAGATCAGATGCCACATTCTGTGTTGTTTTAATATTAGCATACTTTTATTGGAAACCCTAAAGGTCTTATTAACGATTATAGTTACAGAACTTTTTTTTTTTTTTTTTTGGGGATGGAGTCTTGCTCTGTTGCCCAGGCCGGAGTGCAGTGGTGTGATCTCGGCTTATTGCAGTCTCTGTCTCCTGGGTTCAAGTAATTCTTCTGCCTCGGCCACCTAAGTAACTAGGATTACAGGAACATGCCACCACACCCAACTTATTTTTTTGTATTTTTCGTAGATACGGGGTTTCACCATGTTGGCCAGGCTGGTCTTGAAGTCCTGATCTCAAATGATCTGCCTGCCTTGGTGTCCCAGAGTGCTGGGATTATAGGCCTGAGCCACCACGCCTAGCCTACAGAACTTTTATAATGAATAAAAACTAGAATTCAATTAGATCTATGTGTTTCCAAGTAAGCACTTTAAATGTTTCAGAAACGGAAGAAACAGTAATCTGAAGTTGTTACATTGGAATCTCATGAGCCTGTTGCCACCTGGTAAAGGACTCATAATTTTTTTAAAATTCTGAAAATGGTACTTAACTTTTCTTTACACAGCAACTTACATACTTTTATGTTTATTTTGAGAGGGACTAAGATCTAATTACCAGAATGAAACCTGAGCATTTTTCTTTAAAGTCTCAGGTTTCTTTTTGTTGTTGTTGTTTTAAGATGGGATCTTGCTATGTTGCCTAGGCTTGTCTTGAACTCCTGGGTTCAAGTAGCCTCCCAAGTAGCTGGGATTATAGGCATGTGTACTGGGCCAGGCTAGCCTTGGTTTTATTGAAAATTTTTATGGTGTATGGCATAAGCACATTCTGCTTGTTAACATTCATTATAAATCCCATAGAGTGCAAAATATTGCAGTGTATAGAAGGCATTATATAGTTGCAACTGTGACTGTCATAAGAATGCTATTCGAAAAAATAATAATAAATGATTGCTTTCTCCTATAGCCATGTCTGGTGAGAACAGAGAAAATACACTGTTTTATTCTGAAATTCCCAAAACTATCAATAGAGCAGCAGTCCTAATGCTTTCTTGGAAGCCTCTTTTGGATCTTTTTCAGGTAGGATTAAATGTTGTTTTTCCTATGATTTGGTGTATGTATTCAGATACTGCATTTATTTAGAAGTTGGGATTTTATATTTAAAGTAGATGTAAATAAAAAAAATTAAAATATTTTTATGTTTTTCTATGTGTGACCCTGAAATTCCATTTAATTCTTGATATCTGAAACTAAGAGATAATAAAATTCAGTTTTTTAAACTGCTTTCTCCCTGTTTAACTGCATTTCCCTTTCATAAACTTTGTACTTACGTAGTTCTCACATTTTTTAAAGGAGTTGTTCACAGAAAAGAACTGATAAATATTTCCAGAAAGGCTTATTTATATATTTTAATTGATTTTGTAGTTTTAAAGCTCAGTAACAGCACTAAAATAGAGGTACAAAGTTCAGTTTTACCTTCTAAATAGTATAATTCCATTTATGTAAAATCAAAGGTTGGGGTTTTATTTCCCCCAATATTTTATCTTTATTTTTTGTTTTTAAAAACTATTTTATAT
>NW_012114775.1:10306-11416 GCF_000951035.1 Colobus angolensis palliatus | reverse complement strand
CTCTGTCTCCTGGGTTCACACCATTCTCCTGCTTCAGCCTACCTAGTAGCTGGGACTACAGGCGCCTGCCACCATGCCCAGCTAATTTTTTGTATTTTTGGTAGAGATGGGGTTTCATTGTGTTAGCCAGGATGGTCTCAATCTCCTGACCTCGTGATCTACCTGCCTTGGCCTCCCAAAGTGCTGGGATTACAGGTGTGAGCCACCGCGCCTGGCCCTGCTCAGACGATATTAAAGAAGATACCAGATATGTCATTCCTGAAATACATCAGTATGTATCTCTAAAGGATACCAGGTTTTTTTTTTAATTGAGACAACATTTCACTCTCACCCAAATTGGAGTCCAGTGGTGTGTGATCACAGCTCACTGCAGCCTTAACTTCCTGAGCTCAAGCTGGAGTGCAGTGGCACAATCTGAGCTCACCGTAGCCTCTGCCTCCCAGGTTCAAGCGATTCTCCTGCCTCAGCCTCCCGAGTAGCTGGGACTACAGCGTGCGCCATCACTCCTAGCTAATTTTTGTATTTTTAGTAGAGACGGGGGTTTCACCATGTTGGCCAGGATGGTCTCGATCTCTTGACCTTGTAGTCCGCATACCTCGGCCTCCCAAAGTGCTGGGGTTACAAGCATGAGCCACCGCGCCTGGCCCTACTGCAATTTTTTTTTTTTTTTTTAAATGGAGTTTCACTCTTGTCGCCCAGGCCTGAGTGCAATGGCACCATCTCGGCTCACTGCAACCTCTGCCTCCCGGGTTCAAGCGATTCTCCTGCCCCAGCCTCACAAGTAGCTGGAATTACAGGCATGCGCCACCATACCCGGCTAATTTTGTATTTTTTAGTAGAGAAGGGGTTTCTCCATGTTGGTCAGGCTGGTCTCAAACTTCCGACCTCAGGTGATCCTCCCACCTCGGCCTCCCAGAGTGCTGGGATTATAGGTATGAGCCACTGTGCCTGGCCCACAATTTTTTTTAAAACAGCCCAGGCACAGTGGCTGATGCCTGTAATCGCAGCACTTTGGGAAGCCAAGGAGGGTGGATCACTTGAGGCCAGGAGTTCAAGACCAGCCTGACCAACATGATGAAACCCTATCTCTACTAAAAAAATATAGAACAG
>NW_012114775.1:0-1971 GCF_000951035.1 Colobus angolensis palliatus | reverse complement strand
GTGGTGGCACATGCCTGTAATCCCAGCTCTTCAGGAGGCTGAGGCAGGCAGATCACTCAAGCCTAGGAGGTTGAGGCTAAAGTGAGACATGGTTGCACCACTGCACTCCAGCCTGGGTGACAGAGTGAGACCCTGTCTCAAAAAAAATTTATCCTTCAGTTTCGGAGAGCCTACTTAGTTATCGTCATAATAGGAAAAATAGAACTTTGTAGAACTATGTATATTGTGGGAATATTTAATTAAGCTTTATTGAAGTGGCTATGATAATACTAAGCACTATTCAAAGCACAGAAAGCTGTGGTTTCCTCTAAAGGTTTCATACAAATGAAAGATGGGAAATAGTGTATTGCTTTTTCTTTGAACACGTGAAACAGAGTTTAGGATTAAGAACCATAATGAAGATGAAGACTGAAAATTCTTTTGTCTAACTTTTGCTTAATCTTATGTTCACAAAGCTGATTGTCATCTTTCTTAATCATTATCCCCTCATTATCATCAATCATTAGTTAAAATTAATTACAGACCAGGTGTGGTGGCTCACACCTGTAATCCCAGCACTTTGGGAGGCCAAGGCAGGCGATCACGAGGTCAAGAGATCGAGACCATCCTGGCTAACACGGTGAAACCCTGTCTCTACTAAAAATACAAAATATTAGCTGGGCATGGTGGTACATGCATGCAATCCCACCTACTCAGGAGGCTGAGGCACAAGAATCACCTGGTTGTAGTGAGCTGAGATCACGCCACGGCAGTCCAGCCTGGGCAACAGACTGAGAGTTTTGTTTCAAAAAAAAAAAAAGAAATCACTGTGAAATAGTGAATTGGAAAACTTTGCTAGCTGAGAATTCAAGCAAGGTTTTGGGGTATAAGTAAACTGGGATAGGTAGAAAGAAAAGCATTCTTCCAAGAGTCAAGGGAAGAGGGGTAGAACAGACAAAAACCAGGAGACAGAAAACCACTCATTGAGTTTTATTTAGATCAGTGATGTGACCAGCTTGACCTCTAAGGTTTTATTAAGAGGAGTATTGCTAGTATAGTGGAAAGGTATTAATAACAGCTAACACATTTGAGAGCTTATTCTGTGTCAGTCATTGTGCTAAACATTGTACATATTTTATCTAAATCTTCACAAAGCTGATGTAGATGATTTATTACTATTTTGAAAATGAAGAAAATTACTTTTGAATAAATTAAGCTACTTTCTCAAGGTTAAACTTCTAGTGCAGGGTCAAAGCTTGGATTCAAACCACTTGACTTAGAAGTCTGTGCTCTTAACTGTGTGCTGGCTACTAAATTACAGTTAAGTTGTAGAAAGTCTTGAATGCCAACATGATTAGACTTTATTCTTGTTCTCTAATGTATACAGTAATCATCTAAAGACCCTTTACTAGGAAATCTTTCAGCAGATTTCCTAAAGGTAATCTGCTTAAAGTTGCCAGCAAATTTTGGGGTCACTTAACATGTAGACTGTGCTCGGTGAATTAGAAGGCTGAAAAAAAAAATGTAGAGTCAATAATGTTGGAGATTCTAGGATTTCAGTGCTGAAAGCAAAAGACAGCTTTTCAGAAGACTGGAATAGGTGACTTTCCTTTCACATTAGGCAACACTGGACTATGGAATGTATTCTCGAGAAGAAGAACTATTAAGAGAAAGAAAACGCATTGGAACAGTCGGAATTGCTTCTTACGATTATCACCAAGAAAGTGGAACATTTCTGTTTCAAGCTGGTAGTGGAATTTATCACATAAAAGATGGAGGGCCACAAGGATTCACGGTAAGTTGGAGTTGCTAGTGGTTAAATCTGGTTTGGATCCAAAAGGTTATTTGCACCCAAATCAGAAAGGTAATTAATAAACAAGCCAGAAACTTCAGTTTACCCACCAACAAAGACATTTAATAGCAGTGAAAACAAGAAACATGGAGATTAGTTTCCAATTTTAAGAGCTAATTTTTTTTTTTTTTTTTTTTTTT
>NW_012114774.1:8809-10175 GCF_000951035.1 Colobus angolensis palliatus | reverse complement strand
AAAATGCTATATCAAAAACTCTTCGCTGTAAAAGAAAAGCAGAATAGGAAATACTGAAACAAAAAATACATGAGAGATATAGAAACAAAATTAAAAATTTTTAGTTGATATAATTGAAGATGTTGTCAACCATGTCAATAGTAACATAAAATGTGAATGGGTTAAGATATCTTATCATAAGGCAGAGATTGTCAAGCTAGATTTTAAAATATGATATAATTATATGTTATCTACATGGAATACAATTTGAATTCAAAAATACAAATAGATTGAAAATCAAAGGATAGAAACCTATATATCATGCAAACAGTGAACACAAGAAAGCTAGAGTGACTATAGTAATATTAGACAAAATAGACCTTAAGACAAAATATGTTACCAGAGACAATGCTAGATGATAGATATTTTATAGTAATAAAAAGGTCAATTCATCAAAAATGTATACTTATAATCATCTATACATCTAATAACCTAGCACTAAAATACATTACACAAAACTTACAGAAAATAAAGAAGAAATGGAAAATTCAATAATAATACTAGAAACCTGCAACACTACACATTTAATAATGGATAAAACCACTAGACAGAAGATTAAAAAATAGAAGACTTCAAAAATTACATAGAACTAGCAAATATCTAAAGTACTCTCAATCCAACAACAACAGAATATACATTCATTTCAGGTGCTCAAGGAACATTCTCTAGGATATCTTCTAGGCCATAAGACAAACTTCAACACATTTAAAAGGATAGAGATAAATGTATACTTTCTGACCATATGGAAGGGAACTCACAACTATTTAAAATTAAATAACACACTACTTAATAACCAATTGGTCAAATAAAAAAATCAAAGGGTAATTAGAAAATACTTTGAGATGAATGAAAATGTAGACATAACATATTAAATCTTTTGAATGAAGCTACAATAGTAGTTAGAGAAAAATTTATAGCTCCAAAATGTCTGTATTAAGAAAAAGAAATATCTCAAACGAATAACTTAAACTTCCACCTTACAATTCTGGAAAAAGAAGAGCAAACTTAAAGTGAGCTGAAAAAATAATAAAGATTAGAACAGAAACTAATGAAAAAAATAGAAAAAAAATAGGGAAAATTAATAAAACTGAAAGCTGATTCATTGGAGAGGCTAACAAAATTAAAAACCCTTTAGATAGTCTGATCAAAGAAGAAAAATAAATGAAGACTCAACTTTTGGAATCTTAAATGAAAGAGAGGACATTTACTACTGATCTTATTGAAACAAAAAAGAGAAAAGAATGTTATAAACAACTATACACAAACAAATTAGATAACTTAGATGAAATTGGCAAACTCTTAGAAAGATACAAACTAGCAAAACCAA
>NW_012114774.1:3183-3527 GCF_000951035.1 Colobus angolensis palliatus | reverse complement strand
ACTATCACCACCATCACCATCACCACCACCACCACCATTGCCACCATTATCACCACCACCACCACTACAATTGTCTCCGCACATATATATAAATACGGAATAGTAAATCTAGCCACTTGCCAGCAAATACAGAAAAAAAAAAAAAAAAAAAAAAACCAGCAGGAATTTGGCATTTCTGTCATCCCATGCTTTAGTTTGGGCATGTTAGTGATAAAACTCAATTTGTATCAAGATCTCTGTTTGCAAAGAATACATCCATTTTTAGATTTTTAGCCTTTATCCAACAGGCTATTCACTAGAAACAAATTGGAAAGGAGGTAGAGTGCAAAATAATAATGTCCATT
>NW_012114774.1:331-880 GCF_000951035.1 Colobus angolensis palliatus | reverse complement strand
CTGTCACGATTATAAGATTCCTGAGGTCTTCCCAGTCCTGCGGAACTGTAAATCAGTTAAACCTCTTTCCTTTATAAATTACCCAGTCTCGGGTAAGTACTAAGAGCTGCGCGAGAACAGACTAATGCAAAGGGCACTGAGCATTATTGTGTATATGGAGGCAAAACACAAAATTAATGTGGAGGAAGGACAAAAATTGCTTTTTCAATACTACAATACCAAAGATTAGGGAAGAAGTCAAAGAAATATGTCATTTTCTATTTTTGAATATTTAGATAGTAATTTACATGCAGCAAAATTCACTTTTTAAAAAAATTTTTTTGGAGACAAAGTTTTGTCCTTCTTGCCCAGGATGGAGTATACAGTGGTGCGATCTTGGCTCAATGAGATCTGCGCCTCCTAGGTTCAAACAATTCTCCTGCCTCAGCCTCCCAAGTAGCTGGGACTATAGGCGCCCGCCGTGCTAATTTTTTGTATTTTTAGTAGTTGTGATTTCACTGATGTTGGCCAGGCTGGTCTCAAACTCCTGACCTCAGGTGATTGACCCAC
>NW_012114774.1:0-281 GCF_000951035.1 Colobus angolensis palliatus | reverse complement strand
GCCACCACTGCCACCACGACCACCATCACCACCACCACCAACACCATCACTGCCACTGCTGCCACCATCACCACCACCACCATCACCACCACTGTCCCCACCACTGCCACTGCCACAGCCACCATCACCACCATCACCACCACCACCACCATCAACACCACCACTGCCACTGCCACTGCCACCACCACTATCACCACCATCACCATCACCACCACCACCACCATTGCCACCATTATCACCACCACCACCACTACAATTGTCTCCGCACATATATATAAATA
>NW_012114773.1:15846-16601 GCF_000951035.1 Colobus angolensis palliatus | reverse complement strand
CCTGACTAATTTTTAAAAAAGGTTTTAGTAGAGGCGGGGTTTCACCATGTTGCCCAGGCTGGTCTTGAACTCCTGGGCTCAAGAGACCCTCCTCAGCCTCCCAAAGTGCTGGGATTACAGGCATGAGCTACTGTGCCCAGCCAAAAGGAGACTATTATCTCACAAAAGAATTCCTGAGGCAGAATGGTTTCCAGGGGCTTCTAGCAACTAAGAGGCTTTCCATCTCTGCTCTGCTAGCCTTGGCTTATTGGAGGTGACTCTTCATGGTCTGAACCCAACTGAAGCAGTTCCAGGCACCACATGTTCAGCATGAGAGAGATTGGCATTGCCTTCTCTGTGAGTACTGTATTAGTGGATTTTACTTCAGGTCCCGTTGTTTAGGACTGGGTCACATGGCCATGCTCCACCCATCTTTGGTAAGGGAGATGAGGCCACCATAGTTGGCTTAGACCAAGCATGATTCACCCCGCTATGACTTGAGAAGAGGTCGCCCTCCCTGACCACATTGGAAGGTGAACCCCAGAACAAAATTTGGCCTTAGCTACTAGGGAAGAAGGAGGAGGGTGGGGTTACAGGCCTAGGAGAGAATTGACCATGAAATAGGCAACCCATAGTTTTGACAACAGTTAGTTACCTGCCTGCCTACCTACCTACTTATCTTTTTATTTTTATTTCATTTATGTATTTTTATTTTTTTGAGACAGGGTCTTGCTCTGTCACCCAAGGTGGAGTGCAGTGGTGTGATCTCAGTTCAT
>NW_012114773.1:9983-10391 GCF_000951035.1 Colobus angolensis palliatus | reverse complement strand
CAGCCATCTTGAATTCTGAGGTGGCACAGAATGGTTAAATACCCACAGAGAAGAAGCCTGAGTCCTTGAGTGCCATGTCAGGTGAATGCTCAGGCCCTAACCCAGACCTACTGAACCAGAGCCTCTAGAAATGTGGCCTAGACATCTATGTTTTAACAAGCCCATGGTGATTCTGATGCACTTTACAGTTTAAGAACCATTACCTTAGATTTTTTCTTTCTTTCTTTCTTTCTTTTTTTTGAGACAGGATCTCCCTCTCTCATCCAGGCTGGAGAGCAGTGGTGTCATGACAGCTCGCTGTAACCTCAAAGTTCCAGGATTAAGTGATCCTCTTGTCTCAGCCTCCTAAGTAGCTGGGACCACAGGTATGTGCCACCAGGTTGGGCTAATTTTTTTTTTTTTTTTTAG
>NW_012114773.1:8753-9933 GCF_000951035.1 Colobus angolensis palliatus | reverse complement strand
CCGGACGCAATGGCTCACGCCTGTAATCCCAGCACCTTGGGAGGCCGAGGTGGGTGGATCACCTGAGGTCAGGAGTTCAGGACCAGCCTGGCCAACGTGGTAAAACCCCGTCTCTACTAAAAAATACAAAAATTAGCTGGGTGTGGGTGGCGGGCTCCTGTAGTCCCAGCTACTCAGGAGGTTGAGACAAGAGAATCGCTTGAACCCAGAAGGTGGAGGTTGCAGTGAGCCAAGATCACACCATTGCACTCCAGCCTGGGTGACAAGAGCGAAATTTTATCTCAAAAGGAAAAAAATTTTTTTTGTTGTTGTTGGACAGAGTCTCACTATGTTGCCCAGGCTGGTCTCAAACTCCTGAGATCAAGTGATCGTCCCACTTCGGCCTCCCACAGTGCCCACCCTGCCCTAGACTCTTATTTTCCCATTAAGGTATTTTTTCAATAATTTTCTCCCAAAATCTATTAAGAAAAAGTATTGAGAACCAGGACACTGTAACATTCCTTTGTTTTTTCTTCTACTTATTTTCTCCCATCAGATTTAAGGGGAGATGTTATCAACATCAATAAAATTATAGAAACATGTAAGTTATGTACGGGTGAGGCCAGGACTCCTTAAAACATCAAATTTAGGACTAGCAAGAGATACACTGGTACTTCAAGCTAAGAATATCCGAGAATAAATCAAGTTGAGTACAAGGGGGTCAGTGGGATGGTGAATTGTATGTGTCAACTTGACTGGACCATGGGGTGCCCAGATATTTGGTGAAACAGTATTCTAGGGGGGAGGTCTGTGAGTGTATGTTTTTGGATGATACATTTGAATGTGTAAACTGAGTCAAAAAAAGTGATCCTCCTGTCTCAGCCTCCTGAGTAGCTGGGACCACAGGTATGTGCCACCATGTTGGGCTAATTTTAAAAAATTTTTTGAGGCCGGATGCAATGGCTCACACTCGGCTTCTTTTTGAGACAGAGGCTCACTCTGTCGCCCAGGCTGGAGTGCAATGGCAGGATCTCGGCTCACTGCAAACTCTGCTTCCCAGGTTGACGCCATTCTTCTGCCTTAACCTCCCAAGTGGCTGGGACTACAGACTCCCTCCTTCACGCCTGGCTAATTTTCTGTATTTTTAGTCGAGACGGGGTTTCACCATGTTAGCCAGGATGGTCTCGATTTCCTGACCTCA
>NW_012114773.1:0-423 GCF_000951035.1 Colobus angolensis palliatus | reverse complement strand
TTGCAGGTTTTCAGAAAGCAAGCAGCCATGTTGGTAAATTCCATGTGGCCTCAAGGAGCTTGAGGGCAGCCTCCAGACAACAGCTGCAAGAAACTGAAGTCTGGCTGGGCACCGTGGATCATGCCTATAAACTCAGCACTTTGGGAGGTCAAGGCAGGAGGGGAGGATCACTTGAGCCCAGGAGTTTGAGACCAGCTTTGGCAACATAAGGAGACCCCGCCTCTACAAAAAGTTTAAAAATTAGCCAGGTGTGGTGGTGCACACCTGTACTTCCAGCTACTGAGGAAACTGAGGTGTGAGGATCACTTGGGCCCAGGAGGCCAAGGAGTGAGCTATGATCGTGTCACTGCAGTCCAGCCTGAATGACAGAGTGAGACCCTGAGAAGGAAGGAAGGAGGGAGGGAAGGAAGGAAGGAAGGAAGG
>NW_012114772.1:16555-16818 GCF_000951035.1 Colobus angolensis palliatus | reverse complement strand
TTAGATGGACACCCAGTCCCCAGGTGGTCATCAGGCCCTGGGTAGACATCAGGTTCCAGGCACACATCAGACCCTAAGTGACACCCAGGCCCCAGTGATCACCAGCCTCAGGTGGACACGGAGACCGAAGGTGGAATTCAGGCCCGAGGAGGACATTTGGCCCCAGGCGCACATCAGGTCCCAGGTGAATACTCAGTCCCCAGGTGGACATCAGGCCCCAGGTTGATACCTAGTCCTCAGGTGACTATCCAATCCCCAGTGTA
>NW_012114772.1:11196-11405 GCF_000951035.1 Colobus angolensis palliatus | reverse complement strand
GTCCACCTAGAGACCTGATATACACCTGGAGGCTACTGTCCACCTGGGCACTGATGCTTACTAGGAAAATGGTGTATACTTGGAACCAGGTATCCATTTGGGGCCTGGGTGTCCATTGTGGGCTTTGATGTTCATCTGGGACCTGGGTGCCCACTCAGGGATTGATGTTTACCAGGGACCTAAGTATTCTTCTGGGGCCTGATGTCCCT
>NW_012114772.1:5127-5546 GCF_000951035.1 Colobus angolensis palliatus | reverse complement strand
TGTTGACCAACTCCTCTTACTCACCCCTTCCTGATTCCTGCTTTCCTGTGTGTAGTTACATTCATTTCCCACTAGATACACCTCTAATTTTAGTTGGGGTAGCAGACTGACTTAAAGCTGATCTCCTATGTCCTGGCTGATGGCATCTGCATTAAAGCCTTTCTTCTCTGGAAACACTCCTTGTCTTAATGATTGGCTTTCAGTGCGGTGAGCAACTTGACTTAGGCCAAACCCGCTGCATTCAGCAACATAATTTCTAATCTTTCTTACAACCAGAAGTCATCAGCTTTGTGATTCTGGGTAATGAAATGGAATCCTACTAGGAAGTTCTTTGAGAATTTTGACTTTCCTGATGCAAGTTTTACCACACACTGGTTGCCCTTTCTTCCATGTTTCCTATCTGGGATACAATTGTGATG
>NW_012114772.1:0-472 GCF_000951035.1 Colobus angolensis palliatus | reverse complement strand
GATAGTTCTAGACAAAAGGAAAATAAAATGCAAAGTGGATACTCATCAGTCTCAGAGAAAACTTGGGAAAAAATTGTGTATCAGAAATTACAGTGCTCCTCAGACAGGGCATGAATTAATTGAAAATATAGTGTTAGAAATAGGGGATAGAAACAAAGCTAAGAGAATAAAACAGAATTAAGAGTGTTATCAAAAGAATTCGGAATAGGTGTGGAAGATAAGATACGCAAAGAAAATCTGTCAGAGGTGTAATTGGAGTACCTTATTTCCTTCATGTTTTTTTCTTTGAGGAAATATGAAACGTTGAAATAGAATTAATTTTAAGACTATAACTGTCTCATAAACACACACAGGCACACATGTACACACATGCAGACACACACACACACACACTTTCTTGAAATAAAACCAAAATTTGGATTTACATTTTGAGAGGCAACTATCATACACCTGAACATTTTGGCCCAGAGAC
>NW_012114771.1:9353-11341 GCF_000951035.1 Colobus angolensis palliatus | reverse complement strand
TGGAGCTTGCAGTGAGCTGAGATCGTGCCACTGCACTCCAGCCTGGGCGACTAAGCAAGACTCCATCTCAAAAAAAAAAAAAAAGATGATATATCCGGGCACGGTGGCTAACGCCTGTAATCCCAACACTTTGGTAGGCTGAGGTGGGCAGATCACCTGAGGTCAGGAATTTGAGACCAGCCTGGCCAACATGGCGAAACCCCATCTCTACTAAAAATACAAAGATTAGCCGGGTATTGTGGTGGGTGCTTCTGTAATCCCAGCTACTCGGGAGGCTGAGGCAGGAGAATCACTTGAACCCGGGAGGCAGAGGTTGCAGTGAGCTGAGATCACGTCATTGCACTCCAGTCTGGGCAACAAGAGCAAAATTCCATCTCCCAAAAAAAAAAAAAAAAGATTAATATTATTAAGTACTTTATCATTAAGACAGTGCTTTCAATGAAATACAAGTTGAGCTGGAATGTTTTCTACACTGTAGATTTTATAGATAGATGTAGGCTGAACATAAGCTCAAAGAAATTAAGTCACTTGCTTATGAGCACACACCTCTAAATACACCTCTACTAAGGAGACATTGTGAGGGTTTAAGCCCAGTGTTGAGAATACTTCTGATGTCCTTTACGGGATTTCCAGTTTTGTTGTAAAGACAAAAATTAAAAAAAAAAAAAAAAAAAGACAAAAATTATGTAAATATAGGAAATGTGAGAACAAGATAGCATATTATAAACAGACATTTTTAAGATACCATTGATAGGCGAAATAGTTCAGAGAAGGGAAAAAATCCTTGTGGCTAGGTTTCCGAGAAAGTTGTGCTTAAATTTAAGAAAGGTTTAGACGGATGGAAAGTAGTAAGAAAAGCTTTTAGGTTATTGAAAACAGCATGATCAAAAGCATAAAAGACATATGCATGTTATCTGGAACCATTTGCTGCATATGAAAATCCTTAACTAAAAATGAATTAAACAACAAGGACTGTTTAATGGGCTGGGTGTGGTGGCTCACACCTGTAATCCCAGCACTTTGGGAGGATTAGGTGGGTGGATCAGTTGAGGCCAGGGGAGACCAGCCTGGCCAACATGGCAAAAGCCCATCTCTACTAAAAATACAAAAATTCGTTGGGTGTGGTGGTGCACGCCGGTAATCCCAACTACTCAGGAGGCTGAGGTGTGAGAATCACTTGATCCCAGGAGGTGGAGGTTACAGTGAGCTGAGATTACACCACTGCACTCCATCCTGGATGACAGAGCGAGTCTCTATCTCAAAACAAAAGAAAACAATAAGAATATCTTTTATATCATTTAACTGAGAGATACAGAAATGGATGCTTCAGCCTAGAACTTGACTGCTCTGCTCTTTTTCAATAATTCTCTTGTCTCTGGCTCATAGCAGGGTGACTGTGTAAGTGTCAGGCACTATGTCCAGACAAAAAATTGTTAGACAAAGAAGAGACCTTATCTTCGCATCTTTCTTGAATCTGTTTTCTTATGAGTGAGAATTGCTTTCCTTCTATATCTCTTTGACTGACTATTTATTGGCAAGGGAAATGGAATTGACATTAATGGCTTACACTAACACTAGGCAGTAGAAATATGCAAGCTTCATGGGTAATTTTAATTTTTTTCACTTTAAATACAGTAGTGCTCCCTTATCCTCAATTTTAGTTAGTCTCAGTCAATCATAGTCCAAAACTAGGTGAGTGCAGTACAGTAAGATTATTGAGAGACTACATTCACATAACTTTTATTACAGTGTATTGTTATAATTGTCCTTTTATATATAATTTTTTTTATTGTTAATCTCTTTGCCTAATTTATAAATTAAACTTTATCATAGGGGTGTGTGTGTGTGTGTGTGTGTATGTATAAATATATTAATTTATTATAAATCATGGTCTGTATGGGGTTCAGTATTATCTGAGGTTTCATGTATGCACTGGGGGTCTTGGAACATATATTTCCCATTGGCAAAGGGGGTCTACTGTAAAGTTT
>NW_012114771.1:6126-7583 GCF_000951035.1 Colobus angolensis palliatus | reverse complement strand
AAAAAAAAAAAAAAAAAAAAAGATGATCCTCACAACTCAGCCTCCTCAATAGCTGGTACTACAGGCACATGCCACCATGCCCAGCTAATTTTGGGGTTTTTTTGGTGGGGGGTGAGGGGGGTTGTAGAGATGGAGTTTTGCCATGCTGCCCAGGCTGGTCTCAAATTATTGAGCTTGAGCAATCCACCCATCTCGGCCTCTCAAAGCTGTCATTACTGGCGTGAGCCACCTAGCCTGGCCTTTTTGGTTTTTTGTTTGTCTTTTGTTTTTTGAGACAGTCGCTCTGTCACCTAGGCTGGAGTGCAGTGGTGTGATCTTGGCTCACTGTAACCTGCACCTTCCAGATTCAAGCAATTATTGTGCCTCAGTCTGCCAAGTTTCTAGGATTACATGCATGTGACACCATGCCCAGTTAATTTTTTTTTGTTGTTTATTTTTAGTAGAAATGGGGTTTCGCCATGTTGTTCAGGCTGGTCTCAAACTCCTGGACTTAAATAATATACCTGCGTCGGCCTCCCAAAGTGCTGGGATTTTGTATTTTTCGTAGAGATGGAGTTTCACCGTGTTGGCCAGGCTGGTCTCAAACTCCTGACCTTGTGATCCACCCGCCTCAGCCTCCCAAAGTGCTGGGATTACAGGCATGAGCCACCGTGCCCAGCCCAAAAGTAGCTTTAAAAAAAAAATTGATGCATAATAGGTGTACATGGTTTAGGGATGCATGTGATAATCTAATACATTCATATAATCTGTAAAAATTAAATCAGTGTACTTGGAATATTCATCATTCTAAATATGTATTTCTTTATGCTGGAAACATTCAAATTATTTTCTTCTAGCTATTTTGAAATGTACAACAGGTTATTGTAAACTATAGTCACCCTACTGATCTGTCTAGCCCTAAGTCTTATTTCTTCTTTCAGACCATGTATTTGTACCCATTGGTCAGCTTCTCTTCAACTCCCTACTCCCCTGCTCTTCCCAGCCTCTGGTAACCACCATTCTGCTCTCTCTTCATGAGATCTACTTTCTTTTATCTCCCACATATGAGTGGGAACATGTGCTTGGTGGTAAGGTGTCCTGTGAACCCCTTGAAATTACATGGAAACCTTTCCTGTGTGTGTGCATTTTTCAGGAGAGAAGCTGCATAGCTTTTGTACTCTAAGATTTGGGACTAAAAAATGGTTAAGACTATTAGTTATTATTCTTGTTTTCCATAGTGGCTATCTTTTTTTTTTTTTTTTTGAGACGGAGTCTTGCTCTGTTGCCCAGGCTGGAGTGCAGTGGCCAGATCTCAGCTCACGGCAAGCTCTGCCTCCCGGGTTTACGCCATTCTCCTGCCTCAGTCTCCTGAGTAGCTGGTACTACAGGCGCCCACCACTTCGCCCGGCTAGTTTTTTGTATTTTTTAGTAGAGACGGGGTTTCACCGTGTTAGCCAGGATGGTCTCGATCTCCTGAC
>NW_012114771.1:1690-4006 GCF_000951035.1 Colobus angolensis palliatus | reverse complement strand
TGCAGTGAGCTGAGATCGTGCTACTGCACTCCAGCCTGGGCGACACAGTGAGACTCCATCTCAAAAAAAAAAAAAAGATTTTGTACTGCAGAGAATGGATTAAAGGAGATTGAGACTACAGTTAGGGAAACTAGGTAGAAGACTTTTTTCAGTAGTTCAGGTGAGAGAGGATACTGGCTATTGGCTTTTGAAATGAAGAAAAAGAGGGTAGAGTTGAGAGATATTCAGAAGATTTGTGATATTTATGATGTAGAGATGGATTAGGTGAAGGTAGCAATGCAGTAGTTAAGAATAGTGCCTAAGATTCTGTCTTGGGCAGCTGGGTGAATGAGGGAACTATTTGCTGAGATAGAAACAATAGAGAAAGTATATTTGTGAGGGGGGAGATCATGAGTTTGGATATTGTAAGTTAGCAGCATCTGTGGATGTCAAGTGTAGCTGTTGGATAATAGATGTGAAGCCTGGGAGAGAACTCTGGATTGCAGAAAAGATATTTAGGTATCAGCGTTATATAAATCCTGTAGATTTTAAACTTAAATGCCATGGGCCCCCCAACCCTATTGAGAATAAGAGAAGGCTTAGTATATTTGAAGTCTCTTATCTATAGAGCAACCACCATAGTACTAGGAGGAAAGCCAGAAGAGTCTTGACATTAAGGAAACTGGGGAGAAGAAAGTGTCTTAAAGAAAAGGGTGTGATCAAAATGTCATATGTTACAGGAAGGTGTCAAGCAACATAAGGACTTAGAAACAGGCCTTTAATTTAGCAACATTGATGAGAGCCATTTTGTTGGTTGGTAGGGTAGAAGTTAGATTTCAGCAGAATAAATGAATGAGAGGGAAGGAAATGAAGATGATGTATTTAAAGATGTTTATTTATAAAAAGGGAGGACCCCCAGGGTAGGTAAATCCGGAGGAAGAAGTGGCAAAGAAGAATTTCTTGTTGCTTTTGTTTGTTTACTTTATAAGATGAAAAGCTATGACTTCGTTTTAAAATACTACAAGAAGAGAGCCACTAGAGGAGAGTGAAAGGTATATAAGAGAGGATTCAAAATGGAGAATGTGTGCTTAATAGTCACATACATATGCACACAAACATACGCACCCTATTACGCTCATAGTCTCCTTTGCACAGTAGTGACTGCTGATCGTCTACCACAACTGTATTTCCAAATAGGGGCGTGGAAATTGTCTCTCAGCCTAAACTTGTTATCCTACTAAAGAAAATCATAGACACGGGTTCTGTTTTTGAAGAACTTCAATACTAGGCAGACTGAATCCTCAAAATGGTCTCACCAGGAGACGTATCTGTATATACTGATGTTTTAAGTGGGAAAACAGCAAGATAAGTGCTATCATTTGTATTAAAAGGAGAAAAAAAAGAGGGCTGAGGTGGGAGGATCACTTGAGCCCAGGAGGTGGAGTCCAGCCTGGGCAACATGGTGAGACAACATTTCTACAAAAAGGAAAGGGAAAAAAGGGGGAGCCAGGCACAGTGGTGCACGCTTACAATCCCAACACTTTGGGAGGCCAAGGTGGGTAGATCACTTGAGCCCAAGAGTTGAAGACCAGCCTGGGCAACATGGTGACACCCAGTCTCTATAAAAAATACAAAAAGTAGCCGGGCATGGTGGCACATGGCTGTAGTCCCAGCTACTTGGGACGTGCAGTGAGCTGTGAACATGCCCCTGCATTCCAGCCTGGGCAACAGAGAGAGACCCTGTCTCAAAAAAAGGGGGGCGGGGCAGGTAATGTTTGGATATGAATGTATTTGTGATACAGTTACATGTGTAGACTGCCCACGAAAGCATCCTCAGGAAACTGGTAATAAGTCGTTTGTATGGAAGGGAACTGAGTGTCGGAGTTGAAAAGCAAAGTTAGAAGAGTACAGAAAAAAAAGTATGACTTTACTAAGTACGTTGTCCTTTTTTAAAAAAAAGAATGTCCAGTTGTCAGCAATGTAAAGATACAATACAAATAAAGGTTACATCACTCATTCAAATTGTTAAACAAGTCAGGAACGGATGATTTGAGAACTTAGTCATCCTGGACTAGAATCTACCATCTTTCTTTGAGATCATGGGAGGTGATGATTCTCAATGGTAGGTTTTGTGGTCATGTTGCATATTTCTTTCTTACTCTCTTAAATTATCAACAGAAAGGTGGGAAGAATGATGTGGTTGACATTGATCTGCTTTCTCCTCAAAGAAGAAAATTTATAGCCGGGCGCGGTGGCTCAAGCCTGTAATCCCAGCACTTTGGGAGGCCGAGACGGGCGGATCACGAGGTCAGGAGATCGAGACCATCCTGGCTAACA
>NW_012114771.1:0-395 GCF_000951035.1 Colobus angolensis palliatus | reverse complement strand
GCCACTGCACCTGGTCCCAGCCAGATTCTTGAGCACTCATTTCATTTTCTCCCCTGCTCCTAATATGTTTCCTCCTTCAACTCTTAGAGCTATTTGTTCTTCTCTCCTAGCAGAGTGAGAGGCTTTGTTTTTTTGGTTTTGATGATCTGTGCTCTAATTTCATAGGGCCAAGTAGCAGTAGTATTAGGTGGGAGGTTGTTAGAAATGCTGACTCTCAGCCCCACCTGGGCCTACTGAAGCAGAATGTGAATTTTAATAGATCCTCAGGTGACTCGTATGCATATTAAAGTTTAAGAAGTTGGCCGGGCGCGGTGGCTCAAGCCTGTAATCCCAGCACTTTGGGAGGCCGAGACGGGTGGATCATGAGGTCCGGAGATCGAGACCATCCTGGCTAA
>NW_012114770.1:16256-17803 GCF_000951035.1 Colobus angolensis palliatus | reverse complement strand
GTCTCAGCCTCCCAAGTAGGTGGGACTACAGGCATGCACACCACACCTGGCTAACTTTTGTATTTTTTGTAGAGATGGGGTTTCATCATGTTGGCCAGGGTGGTCTTGAACTTCTGACCTCAGGTGATCCACTCACCTCAGCCTCCCAAAGTGCTGAGATTACAGGCGTGAGCCACTGTGCCCGGCCAAGCTTTTGCTTTCTAATGGCTGATTATACTTTCAAAATACTTGAATAAATTATCCATTCATTTCATTCGTTATGCAAAACAATGATTTAATCTAAACAGCAACAAGGTTCTCAAAAATATTCCAGAAGTTTCATCTTCACAAATTACTGGAAAACATAATTATTATTCTGCCACATTTACCTCTGAAAACAGAAAAAAAAAAAAAAAAGACAACTGAAAATCTGAATGAATTGTAATGGCTAACAAGATGCCAAACTCCATACTAAAAATTACAGTATGCCCAATTCAATTGAGGAATAGTGATATCATTACCTTAGTGCTCCACAACAAAGATGGATGCACTTTTTCTTAATCTATTTTATTAAAACTGCAACCTAGAACAACTTATTAAATACACACTAAGCAACAGTGTAAACATAAACAAATTCATGTATTTCACTGACATGTGCAATGCTGCTTCTTTGCAAAGGGTGTATGTTATCGCAAAACATTTGCCATCTATGAGAACAGCTTCCATGAACCTAGGAGAAAAGTGAAAAAAGTTAGCATCTGTTAATGCCTGTATTTAAGACTTAATGAGGCCAGGTGCAGTGGCTCACACCTGTAATCCCAGCACTTTGGGAGGCCAAGGAGGCGGATCACTTGAGGTCAGGAGTTTGAGACCAGCCTGGCCAACATGGTGAAACCCCATTTCTACTAAAATACAAAAATTAGCTGGGCATGGTGGTGCATGCTGGTAATCCCAGCTACTCGGGAGGTTGAGGCAGAAGAATCGCTTGAACTTGGAAGGCAGAGGTGGCAGTGAGCTGACATCACACCACTGCACTCCAGCCTGGGCAACAGAGCAAGACTCCATCTTAAAAAGAAAAAAAAAAAAAGACTTAATGGGATTTATAAGAGCAGATTTAAGGAGTTTCTAATTAACCAGCCAAGATTCCATGTGCAACCTATAAGAATCCTTGTAATTACCGGGCGCGGTGGCTCAAGCCTGTAATCCCAGGACTTTGGGAGGCCAAGGAGGGTAGATCACCTGAGGTCAAGAGTTCAAGACCAGCCTGGCCAACATGTGAAACCCCATCTCCATAAAAATACAAAAATTAGCCAGGCATGATGGCAGGTGCCTGTAATCCCAGCTACTTGGGAGGCTGAGGCAGGAGAATCACCGGAACCCAGGAGGCGGAGGTTGCAGTGAACCGAGATTGCACCATTGCACTCCAGCCTGGGTGACAGAGCGAGACTCCATCTCATAAATAAATAAATAAATAAATAAAAATGAAGGCCGGGCGCAGTGGCTCAAGCCTGCAATCCCAGCTCTTTGGGAGGCCGAGACGGGCGGATCACGAGGTCAGGAGATCGAGA
>NW_012114770.1:12940-14186 GCF_000951035.1 Colobus angolensis palliatus | reverse complement strand
GATGATCTCGATCTCCTGACCTCGTGATCCGCCCGTCTCGGCCTCCCAAAGTGCTGGGATTACAGGCTTGAGCCACCTCGCCCAGCCCAGATCATTATTTATTGAGCAAAGTTTTGTAAGGACACAGCAAGAGGCACAAAGATGAACAAGACATAGTCTTTGTCCACCAACACCTTTTAATTTAGTAGTGAAGATAAAACTATTCAAATAACCATAAAGCAGCTCAGAGCAATGGCTCATGGCTGTAGTCCCAGCACTTTGGGAGGCAAAGGTGGGTGGGTTGCTTGAGCTCAAGAGTTCAAAACCAACCTGGACAACATGGCAAAACCTTGTCTCTACAAAAAAATTAGTTTTTTAAAATTAAATTTAAAAAAAATTACTTGGGCATGGTGGCACAAGCCTGTAGTCCCCACCAGTCAGGAGTCTGAGGTGGCAAGATCACTTGTGCCCAGGAGGTCAAGGCTACAGTGAGCCATGATCATGCCACTGCGCTCCAGCCTGGGTGACACAGCAAGACCTTGTCTCCAAAAAAAAAAAAAAAAAAGAACCACTAGGCACTGTGGCATGTGCCTGTAGTCCCAGCTACTCAGGAAGCTGAGGCAGGAAGATCATTTGAGCCCAGGAGTTCTGGGCTATAGTGTGCTACATGCCCATCAGGTGTCCGCAATAAGTTCAGCATCAATATGGTAACATCAACAGGTTGCCTAAGGAGGGGTGAATCAGGCCAGGTCAGAAACAGAGCAGGCCAAAACTCCCATGCTGATCAGTAGTGGGACTGGGCCTGTGAACAGCACTGCAGTCCAGGCTGGGCAATGTAGCGAGACCCTGTCTGTTAACAAAAAAGAAAAAACAAAAACAGCCATAATACAAGGCAGAAAAAAAAAAAAGCAAGGGTTACAAGAACACATTAACAGGGATTCAATTACATTAGGTTGGGAAGTGGAAAGGGCTCAACACAGGCTTCAAGGAAGATTATTTGGGGTAGGAAACAGCTAACTATTCTTCACAAAATAGTTTGGCTGAATGGATTATCTTTTTTTTTTCGAGACAGAGTCTTTCTCTATTGCCCAGGTTGGAGTGCGGTGGTGCCATCTTACCTCACTGCAACTTCCACCTCCCGGGTTCAAGTGATTCTCCTGCCTCAGTATCCCAAGTAGCTGGGACTACAAGTGTGTGCCACCATACCTGGCTAATTTTTGTATTTTTAGTAGAGATGGGGTTTCACCATGTTGGCCAGTCTGGTCTT
>NW_012114770.1:6152-6895 GCF_000951035.1 Colobus angolensis palliatus | reverse complement strand
GGCTCACACCTGTAATCACAGCACTTTGGAAGGCCATGGCACACAGATCACTTGAAGCCAGGGATTCGAGATTAGCCTGGGCAACACGGTGAAATGCCGTCTCTACTAAAAAAAAAAAAAAAAAAAATTAGCTGAGAATGGTGGTGCACGTCTGTAATCCCAGTTACTTGGGTGGCTGAGGCACGAGAATGGCTTGAGCCTGGGAGATGGAGGTTGCAGTGAGCTGAGATCACACCACTGCACTCCAGCCTGGACTACACAGTGAGACTCTATCATTCATAAATAAATAAATAAATTTTAAATTTTAATTTTAATTTTAAAAAATACTATTTAAGCAAGGTCCCTAAGCCACTTCTTTGAGAGAAAAACACTTTTAAACTGAGGTTTCTCCTGTGTGATAGGTACAGCATGGGTCAATAAACTTGTCTTTTTCTTGTTAATCTGATTTTTGTTTTGGAGAGTGACATAGTTTGGATTTTTGTCCCCACCCAAATCTCACGTTGAATTGTAATTGCCAGTGTTGGAGGAGGTGCCTCATGGGAGGTGACTGGATCATGGGGGGCAGATTTTTTCCTTGCTGTTCTGTGACAGTGAGTGAGTTCTCATGAGATCTGGCTGTTTAAAAGTGTGTAGCAGGCCGGGTGTGGTGGCTCAAGCCGGTAATCCCAGCACTTTGGGAGGCCGAGACGGGCGGATCACGAGGTCAGGAGATCGAGACCATCCTGGCCAACATGGTGAAACCC
>NW_012114770.1:0-1892 GCF_000951035.1 Colobus angolensis palliatus | reverse complement strand
AAAAAAAAAAAAAACTTATACAACCTCATAAACCTAAAAGGCCTATGTAAATATCTTCATTTGTGATTTGCTAATTATGTCTGTTTGGGATACAATACGCTTTGTCTGTAAAGCTTTAACCTAGGAATGTACAGCAAAAACAGTTACGACTAAGCCAAGCTCTTCAAAGACTGAGATTGACTCTAAGAAGAGTAAATCTTTAAAAAATAAGGTAAATATAAAATAGTGATCAACGATAATACATTATAAATACCACTGAACGTGCAGAATACCTTATGGACTTCATCTTCAAAATAAGAGCTCTAAATCCTACTGTAATTTAGAAATAAAAATATGAAGACAGAATGAAAGAATCAATACTTAAGAATGCCACTTTGCAGCCAGGCATGGCTGTAATCTCAGCACTTTGAGAGGCCGAGGCGGGTGGATCATGAGGTCAGGAGATGGAGACCATCCTGGCTAACACGGTGAAACCCCGTCTCTACTAAAAATACAAAAACAAAATTAGCCAGCGTGGTGGCGGGTGCCTGTAGTCCCAGCTACTCGGGAGGCTGAGCTTACAGTGAGCTGAGATCACGCCACTGACTCCAGCCTGGACGACAGAGCGAGACTCTGCCTCAAAAAAAGAAAAAAGGAAAAAGAATGCCACTTTGCATTTGAAGAGAACTCTATATGTTATAGGTGCTGCTATGAATACCTTCTCTTTGTACTTGTGAACCCAAAAGTATCTAAGCAGGTCTCAATCAATTTAGAAAGTTTGCTCTGCAAGCCAGGAACAGTGGCTCACGCCTGTAATCCCAGCACTTTGGGAGGCTGAGGCGGGTGATCACCTGAGGTCAGGAGTTCGAGACCAGCCTGGTCAACACAGCGAAACCCAGGCTCTACTAAAAACAAAATTAGCCAGGCCTGGTGTTGCACACCTGTAATCCCAGCTACTTGGGAGGCTGAGACATGAGAATTGCCTGAACCTGGGAGATGGAGGTTGCAGTGAGCCGAGATCACGCCACTGCAATCCAGCCTGGGCAACAAAGCAAGACTCTGTCTCAAATAAATAAATAAATCAACAAACAAACAAATAAGTAAGTAAGTAAGTTTATTTTGCCAAAGTTAAGGATGCAGCCTGGACGATATGTGCCCAAGGTAATCAGGGTACAGCTCGCTTTTATACTTTTTAGGGAGACATAATACATCAATCAATACTTTTAAGTTGGCCAGGCATGGTAGCTCACACCTATAATCCCAGTACTTTGGGAGGCCAAGGTGGATGGATCACCTGAGGTTGGGAGTTTGAGATCAGCCTGACCAACATGGAGAAACTCCATCTCTACTAAAAAGACAAAATTAGCTGGGTGTGGTGGTGCATGCCTGTAATCCCAGCTACTCAGGCAGCTGAGGCAGGAGAACCACTTGAACCTGGGAGGTGGAGGTTGTAGGGAGCTGAGATCATGCCATTGCACTCCAGTCTGGGCAATAAGAGTGAAACTCTGTCTCAAAAACAAAACAAAACCAACCAAACAAACAAACAAAACACCTGTAAGGTGTACACTGGTTTGATCTGGAAAGGCAGGACAACTCAAAGCAGGGGCTTCCAGGTTACAGGTAGATTTAAATTTTTTCTGATTGGCAGTTGGTTGAAAGAGTTAAGTTATTATCTAAAGACATGGAAATTGGCCGAGTGCAGTAGCTCAGCCCAGCACTTTGAGGGGCTGAGGTGGGCAGATCACTTGAGGTCAGGAGTTTGAGATCAGCCTAGCCAACATGATGAAATCCCGTCCCTACTAAAAATACAAAAAGCAATTAGCCAGGTGTGTTGGCACACACCTGTAGTCCCAGCTACTTGGGAGGCTGAGGCAGGAGAATCGCTTGAACCCAGGAGGCAGAGGTTGCAGTGA
>NW_012114769.1:11975-13821 GCF_000951035.1 Colobus angolensis palliatus | reverse complement strand
CTTAGCCTCCCAAAGTGCTAGGATTACAGGTGTGAGCCACCGCACCCAGCCAGGAAACACCTCTTAAACAGAGGGAAAAAATGCTAACCATAACAGGAAAAATAGAACATTTTATTATATTAAAATTAAGAAAAATAAAAAGTAATAAAAGAGAGAGGACTGTAGTAAAAAAAAAATAAAAATAAAAGTAAGGGTTTATATTAATCAGAATAAACTAGGAAAAGGTTTCCCATAACATAATAGCAGGAATCTAAGTCTGAATCTTCATACATTCTTTAAAATTAGACAGATCTGGGCTGCGCCTGTAATCCCAGCATTTTGGGAGGCCAAGGCGGGCAGATCATTGGAGGTCAGGAGTTCGAAACCAGCCTGGTCAACATGACAAAACTCCATCTCTACTAAAAATACAAACATTAGCTGGGCGTGGTGGTGCACACCTGTAATCCCAGCTACTCGGGAGGCTGAGGCAGGAGAATCATTTGAACCTGGGAGGCAGAGGTTACAGTGAACCAAGATCATGCCACTGCACTCCAACCTGGGTGACAGAGCGAGACTGCGTCTCAAAGGAAAAAAAAAAATTAGACAGATCTGGCTGGGCACAGTAGCTCATGCCTATAATCCCAGCATTTTGGGAGGCTGAGGTGGGTGGATCACCTAAGGCCAGGAGTTCGACAGCAGCCTGGCCAGTATGGTAAAACCCTGTCTCTAAGTACAAAAAATTAGCCGGGCATGATGGCATTGGGAGGCTGAAGCACTCCAGCCTGGGTGACAGAGGAAGAATCCGTCTAAAAAAAAAAAAAAAAAAAATTATAGACAGATCAACAGAGCAAAGTAAATTACAAATTAAACGCCCACAACTATAGCACCACAAATGATCTTTTAAAAAGCATATACTTGCCGGGCGCGGTGGCTCAAGCCTGTAATCCCAGCACTTTGGGAGGCCGAGACGGGTGGATCACGTGGTCAGGAGATCGAGACCATCCTGGCTAACATGGTGAAACCCCGTCTCTACTAAAAAATACAAAAAACTAGCCGGGCGAGGTGGCGGGCGCCTGTAGTCCCAGCTACTCGGGAGGCTGAGGCAGGAGAATGGCGTAAACCCAGCAGGTGGAGCTTGCAGTGAGCTGAGATCCGGCCACAGTACTCCAGCCCGGGCGACAGAGCGAGACTCCGCCTCAAACAAAAAACAAAAAACAAAAAACAAAAAAACCAAAGGAAATACTACCAAATGGAGAAATGGGCAAAAGTCTTGGACACATATTTTACAAAGGCAAAATATCCACGTGGCCAACAAACATAGGGAAAAAAATCCTCAATCTCCTTAGTCATTAGAGAAGTGGTACTTGAGAATTATTTAGGGGGGCTTATTAGGGGCCATCTTCTGTCCCAATTCCCTATGAAACTCTTGTTATGTAGGTTTGAAATGATTCCAAACACAACGTTTGGGGCTGTGCGGTACACTCTTCCCTTCCTTCTGGTGCGTGACTTCTTAATCAGATCTCACACATGAGGCCGGGCGCGGTGGCTCATGCCTGTCATCCCAGCACTTTGGGAGGCGGAGGTGGGCAGAGGGGTTGAGGTCAGGAGTTTGAGACCAGCCTGGCCAACATGGTGAAACCCTGTCTCTACTAAAAATAAAAAATAAAAAAATAAAAAAAAAAAAGCCACCTGTGGTGGTGTGCACCTGTAATTCCAGATACTCAGGAGGCTGAGGCAGGAGAATTGCTAGAACCTGGGAGGTGAAGGTTACAGTGAGCTGAGATGGTGCCACTGTACTCCAGCCTGGGCCACAGAGCGAGATTCCATCTCAACAACAACAACAACAGCAGCAACAACAACAGCAGCA
>NW_012114769.1:6159-6537 GCF_000951035.1 Colobus angolensis palliatus | reverse complement strand
GTAATCCCAGCTACTCAGGAGGCTGAGGCAGGAGAATCACTTGAACCTGGGAGGCGGAGGTTTCCTTGGGCCGAGATGGTGCCACTGCACTCCAGCCTGGGAGACAGAGCGAGACTCTATCTCAAAGAAAAACAAAGGCAAAACAGTGTACCGTGCTCTGTGTGAAGGTGGTCTCCTTATTTGTCTACAATCAGTGGTGTCCAATCTTTTGGCTTCCCTGGGCCACACTGGAAGAAGAAGAATTGTCTTCAGGTACACATAAAATACACTAAGGATGGCTGATGGGCTGAAAAAAACCCCAAATCACAAGCAAACTCATCATGTTTTAAGAAAGTTTATGGGCCGGGCGCGGTGGCTCACGCCTGTAATCCCAGCACT
>NW_012114769.1:0-528 GCF_000951035.1 Colobus angolensis palliatus | reverse complement strand
AAATTAGCTGGGTGTGGTAGCGCATGTGTGTAATCCCAGCTACTCAGGAGGCTGAGGCAGGAGAATCACTTGAACCCAGGAGGCGGAGGTTGCGGTGAGCAGAGATCGTGCCATTGCACTCCAATCCTGGGCAACAAGAGCGAAAGTCCATCTCAAAAAATAAAAAAAAAGGTTAAAATGGCCTGGCGTGGTGGATCAAGCCTGTGATCCCAGCACTTTGGGAGGCCAAGGCGGGAGGATTGCTGGTGGCCAGAAAGTTTGAGATCAGCCTGCGCACCATATGAAGACCCCCCATCTCTACAAAAAGTAAAAAAATTATCTGTGCGTGTGGGCGCACCTGTGGTCCCAGTTACTCCAGAGGCTGAGCTGGTGAGGTGGGAGGATAGCTTGAGCCCAGAAGGTGGAGGCTGCAATGAACCGTGTTTGTACCACTGCATTCCCAGCCTGGTCGACAGAGCAAAACCTTGATTTAAAAAAAGAAATTAAGAGGCTGGGTGCAGTGGCTCACGCCTATAATCCTAGCACTGG
>NW_012114768.1:9137-10181 GCF_000951035.1 Colobus angolensis palliatus | reverse complement strand
GAGAATCACTTGAAACTAGGAGGCGGAGGTTGCAGTGAGCTGAGATCATGCCACTGCACTCCAACCTGGGCAACAGAGTGAGATTCCTTTAAAAAAAAAAAAAAAGAAAGAAAAAGAAAAGATCAATTCTATGACGCATCACTGAAATTTCAGAACACTGGTGTCTTAGTCCATTTGTGCTTCTATAAGAAAATACCACAGACTGGGTAATTCATAAACAGAAAATTTATCTCTCACAGTTCTGGTGGCTGGGAAGTCCAAGATCAAGGTGCCAATGGGTCTGGTGTCTTGTTACAGCCCAGTCTCCACTGCAAGATGGAGCCTTGTTGCTGCATCCTTGGGAGGGGTCAAAGGTTGTGTCCTCACGTGGTGGGAAAGACAGAAGGGCAAGAGAGCACTCCCTTCAACCTCAACCCTTTTGTAAGGATGCTAATCTTTCATGAGGGATTAGTCCTCATGAAGGTGAAGGGTGGAGCCCTCATGACTTAATCATCTCTTATAGGCCACACTGCTTAATACTGTTGCATTGGAGATTAAGTTTCAACATGAATTTTGGAGGAGATACTATCCTTCAAACTACAGCGACTGGGAACAAAGAAGAGAGCCTAGAAAAGCTTCCACTGACAAAGCATCAAGAATCGTAATGGCTCCCAGATTCTCAAAAGTAGCACTAGAAGCAAGAAGACAAGAGAAGCTGGTAAAGTTAAAGAGATACACCTTCTATGAATCAGCAATTTCATTCCTAGATATGTATACCAGAATTTCTCACATAATAGCCAGGATACATGTACAATAATGTTCCAGAGTAGCATTATTTCCAATAGCTCCAAACTGGAAATAACCCAAATGTTCATCAAGACAGGAGACAGAGGTAGTTTCATGCAATAAAATGTTACATCGGCCAGGCGAGGTGGCTCAAGCCTGCAATCCCAGCACTTTGGGAGGCCGAGACGGGCAGATCATGAGGTCAGGAGATCGAGACCATCCTGGCTAACACGGTGAAACCCCGTCTCTACTAAAAAAAAATACAAAAAATGAGCCGGG
>NW_012114768.1:4933-6076 GCF_000951035.1 Colobus angolensis palliatus | reverse complement strand
TTTTTGAGATGGAGTCTCGCTCTGTCGCCCAGGCTGGAATGCAGTGGCTGGATCTCGGCTCACTGCAAGCTCTGCCTCCCAGGTTTACGCCATTCTCCTGCCTCAGCCTCCCGAGTAGCTAGTTTTTTTGTATTTTTTAGTAGAGATGGGGTGTTTCACCGTGTTAGCCAGGATGGTGTCGATCTCCTGACCTCATGATCTGCCCATTTCGGCCTCCCAAAGTGCTGGGATTACAGGCTTGAGCCACCACGCCCGGCCCCAATTGGCTTTTTAAGTCTTACTTATTTATTTATTTATTTTTGAGACAGGGTCTCACTTTGTCATCTAGACTGGAGCTCATTGGGACAATCTCAGCTCATTGCAGCCTCAATCTCCTGGGCTCAAGCGATCCTCCGACCTCAGTCCTTCAAGTGGCTGGAACAATAGGTGCACACCACCAAGCCCCACTAATTCTTACATTTTTTTGTACAGATGGGGTTTCACCATGTTGCCCAGGCTGGTCTCGAACTCCGGAGCTCAAGCTATCTGCCTGCCTCTGCCTCCCAAAGTGCTAGGATTACAGGCGTGAGCCAATGCACTGGGCCTAGGTGTCCATTTTCAATTATGAACAGATAACCAAGGTTTAGTAGACACCTGAAGAAAATAGAGACTAACAAGAAGACACCACTACAGAGGAAATCAAGTATACAAAGAAAAGAAAAAAAAAACAAACAAAAATCTACCAAATCTATCAAAAAAATAAGATAGTACATCCATGAAATAAGAACAGGATACTAAAAAAAAAACTCAATAGAAGGGCTGGAAAATAAAGATGAGGATATCTCCCAAAAAGTGGTACAAAAATATTGAGAGATGATAAACAGGAAAGGAGAAATAAGAAAATTCAAAGACTAGTCCAGAAGGTCCAGCATCCAAAAAGAAAGTTCCAGAAAAAAAGAACAGAGAACACAGAGGAAAGAAAGCAACAACAAAATAATTCAAAACTGAAGAATATGCATTTCCATCTAGAAGGGACCCTCTAACTGTCCACTACAGTAAATGAAAACAGACTGGCCAGGCATGGGGGCTCACACCTGTAATCCCAGCACTTTGGGAGGCCGAGGCGGGCAGATCACCTGAGGTCAGGAGTTTGAGACCAGCCTG
>NW_012114768.1:1018-1460 GCF_000951035.1 Colobus angolensis palliatus | reverse complement strand
CTCAGCTAATTTTTGTATTTTTAGTAGAGACAGGGTTTCACCATGTTGGCCAGGATGGTCTTGATCTCTTGACCTCACGATTTGCCTGCCTCAGCCTCCCAAAGTGCTTGGATTACAGGTGTAAGCCATCGAGCTCGGCCTTTTTTTTTTTTTTTTGAGACAGTCTTGCTCTGTAGCCCAGGATGGTCTTGATCTCTTGACCTCACGATCTGCCTGCCTCAGCCTCCCAAAGTGCTTGGATTACAGGTGTAAGCCATCGAGCTCGGCCTTTTTTTTTTTTTTGACAGTCTTGCTCTGTAGCCCAGGCTGGAGTGCAGTAACACCATCTTGGCTCACTGCAACCTTGGCAGGTGTGCACCACTACACTCAGCTAATTTTTGTATTTTTAGTAGAGACAGGGTTTCACCATGTTGGCCAGGATGGTCTTGATCTCTTGACCTCA
>NW_012114768.1:0-858 GCF_000951035.1 Colobus angolensis palliatus | reverse complement strand
TGGCCAGGCTGGTCTTGAACTCCTGACCTCAGGTGATCCACCTGCCTCAGCCTCCCAAAGTGCTGGGATTACAGGCCTGAGCCACCACGCCCAGTAGAAAGTCATGTTTTCTTAAATCAGTGTTTCTATGAGTTGTAGACCACCATTCATTATGTAAATACACAGGAAATCACATATATACAAAATATATCCACATTGATCTGTCTATATTGGCCATTTCTTTCCTTATCTGTGATAACTTACAGCAGGCACTCTTGAATTTCAATAACATCAAGACTTTTTTCCCTCCTCTTTTCCTCCCTCTTAATCTCTTTTGGTCCCTCTGGATTATACCTCCCCTTTATGTACCATCAACCATCTTTAGTTTAGCATGACCAACAGAACACCCCTGACAGCTCCCAGAACCTACAGACAAACTAGAGAAAAACAATCTTACCAATAGTATGATTTCCGTAAAGGAGCTGCTCCAAAATTGCAGTTTTCCCCACAGATAACAATCCACAAACCACAACCTTGCAGCCCTTTCCCATCTTCTCTCAGGATATTACTGTGGAGAGAACAGAAGGTCTTTTAAATTGTATACTGTTGAAACTAACCATTTCTTTTTATTTCAGTATTTCAATTTAATATGTAACACATGCACAGGGGAAATTTTCAAATACAGTAAAGGAGATACAGAATAAGGTATAGCCTTCCAAATCCCATTCCCCAGTCTCCCATTTGCTCCCTTAGAGCAATAAGCATTATCAGTTTCTTACATATCTGACAGAGACAATGTAGATAAATATAAGACTTCAGGCCGGGCACAGTGGCTCACGCCTGTAATCCTACCACTTTGGGAGGCTGAGGCGGGTGGAT
>NW_012114767.1:7233-8169 GCF_000951035.1 Colobus angolensis palliatus | reverse complement strand
ATTTTTGTATTTTTAGTAGATATGGGGTTTCGCCATCTTGGCCAGGCTGTTCTTGAACTCCTGACTTTGAGTGATCCACCCTCCTCGGCCTCCCAAAATGCTGGGATTACAGGCGTGAGGCACCACACCCAGCCATCAGCAAATTTTTAAGTATACAATATAGTATCGTGAGCTATAGGCACTATACTGTACAGTAGACCCTAGGACTGACTGACTTATCTTGCATTACCAAAACTTTGTACGCTTTGACCAACACCTCCCTGTTGCCCCTACCAGCAGCTCCTTGCAACTCCCATTCTGTTCTCTGCTTCTATGAGTTGGTCTTTTTTAGCTGTCACATGTGAGTGAGATCTTGCAGTGTTTATCTTCCTGTGCCTGGCTTTTTTCAGTTTAACACAGTGTTCTCCGGGTGCATCTATGTTGTTGCAAATGGCAGAATTTCTTGCCTTTTTAAGGCTGAGCGACATTCCATGGCATGTATGGATCACGTTTTCTATAGACATTTAGTTGTCTCCATCTTGATTGTTGTGAATGACGCTCCAGTGAACACAGAGTGCAGTTATTTCTCCAGGGCCCATGTGTGGCTGAGATTAGGAGATCACCACTGTCGTCTCCAGTTCAGCAGTGCTAGTGCCTCTTGGTGTTTAGTGTCCAACTCAAGGGAGTGGAATTTTGGGTGTCTCAGGGTCTAGGGCCACCTGTGCCTCTAAATCACAGGGAATCTGTGTGTGTGTGTGTGTTGGGGGCAGGGGTATGGCTGTGTGGTGGAGTGAATCTGATTTCTCTTCTTTCCCTTTTCTTAGTTTTCCATTGGCAAAACAGAGCGCCACTCCAGACCCCTTTCGGTCTTGCAGTATGCATGAAAAGTACAGGGCTTGTTCTGCAAAAGAAGTGTAGCCCCAGCGAGCTCAGGGTTGAGTGAAATTCCACAAGGAC
>NW_012114767.1:1045-1703 GCF_000951035.1 Colobus angolensis palliatus | reverse complement strand
CAATGACTTGATCTCGCTCACTGCAACCTCCACCTCCTGGGTTCAGGCGATTCTTGTGCCTCAGCCTCCCGACTAGCTGGGATTACAAGCATTTGGCACATGGCCGGCTAATTTTTTTGTGTTTTTTTAGTAGGGATGGGGTTTCACTATGTTGGCCAGGCTGGTCTCGAACTCTTGGCCTCAAGTGATCTGCCCTCCCCAGCCTCCCAAAGTGCTGGGATTTCAGGTGTGACCCATTGCGCCCAGCCCTGATACTCTTTTTTTTCTTTGAGACAGAGTCTCTTACTCTGTCACCCAGGCTGGAGTGCAGTGGGACGATCTTAGCTCACTGCAGCCTCAACCCCCTAGACTCAAAAGATCCTCCCACCTCAGCCTCCTGAGTAGAGGGGACTACGGGTCTGCACTACCACGCCTGGATAATGTTTACATTTTTTTGTGAAGACAGGGTCTTACTATGTTGCCCAGGCTTTTCTTAAACTCCTGAGCTCGAGCAATCCTCCCGTCTCAGCCTCCCAAAGTGCTGGGTTTACAGGTGTGAGCCACTGTGCCTGGTCCCCAGATGTTCTTAGCTTTGTGACCTACGCTGTTGGCCGCTGTAGGGGCCGTGACGGAGGTGATGTGGGGGTGGATGGCAAGGGTGACCCATGTTGGCTGCTTT
>NW_012114767.1:0-300 GCF_000951035.1 Colobus angolensis palliatus | reverse complement strand
GCTGTTGGCCGCTGTAGGGGCCGTGACGGAGGTGATGTGGGGGTGGATGGCAAGGGTGACCCATGTTGGCTGCTTTCTGCAATAGTCAAAGTTCACGGTCAGAGTCAGATTTCCTCTTGTGATGTCTTCCTTCCGCTCCCTCCCACAGCTACCCTCTGGGTCTGAGCTGGCCATCTGGCTCTGAGCAGGAAGCTTGCTTGTGCTGTTCAATTTGCTTGCTGCAGAGGAAACACCTTCCTTTGCTCAGTGTTTCCTGACCTCTCCTTCCCTGGAGTTCCGGTGTCCTTAAATGCTCTCTGA
>NW_012114766.1:6361102-6361781 GCF_000951035.1 Colobus angolensis palliatus | reverse complement strand
TCGTGTCGGTGATCCTTCGCGACGACCCCTGCCCAGGAGGGAATCGAGAGTTCGGTTCCAACACAGGTGCACACTATGATGCTTGACTAATTTCTATTTTTATTTATATTTTTTATAGAGACAGGGTCTTACTGTGTTGTTCAGGCTGGTCTCAAATTTCTGGACTCAAGCAATCCTCCTGCCTCAGCCTCCCAAAGTGCTAGGATTACAGGTGTGAGTCACCATGCCCAGTCTAAAGATATTTAAATAAATTATTTAATAAAAAGAACACGATAGGGAGAACTGGACAAAATATTTGAATGGAAGATAAGTACCTGGCCAGTGAAAATGCTTAGCATCATTAGTCGTCAGGGAAAAATGCAAACTAGAACCGCAATGGTATACTACTTCACACTTGCTGTAGTGGCTGAAATGGGAAACTAAATACGGAATGCTGATGAGGATGCAGAGCAATTAGAACTCTTGCCCACTTCTGGTAGGAGTGTAAAGTGGCACAACTACTTTGGAAAACAGTTTACTCAAGTTAAACATTCACATGCCATCAACTCAGAAAGTTCACTCCTGGCTATTTATCCCAGATATGTCAAAACCTGTGTTCACACAAAGACTTGTTCATGAATGTTCATTGTATGTTAATTCATAAGAGTCCCAAACTACAAACAACCTAAATGCCCATCAA
>NW_012114766.1:6355093-6356957 GCF_000951035.1 Colobus angolensis palliatus | reverse complement strand
TTGAAAACATTATATTGAGCTTAAGAAAGTGGATACAAATATGATCATGCGTGTGGTTTTGTTTATAGAAAAGGAAAGGTAAAAAACAATTTGTAACTACAGAAAGCATATCAGTGGCTGACGGGATGGGGAAGGAGGGAACTTCATGGGTTGATAAAAATATTCTATGTCATAATTATGTTGATGGTTACACAGGTGTATACATTTGTTAAAACACAAGAAACTGGACACTTAAAATGTGTGCTTTTTGTGTGTAATTATACCTCAATAGAGATGATTTACAAATGAAAAACAGGGAATTGTCATGAGAACATCGGTAAGAGTCTGGCTTTTTAAAATGTGTGATGAACGCAGTCGAATGTGAAGCTAACTGAGCCAATGCTTTCTCTCCTTTTGGAGACAGCAGTCACATTAATTGACTTTCACTTTGATGAGGTGTAAGGAGGTGGCCTTGGGTTCTGGAAGATGAACGTTCACTGGGTAAAGAGCCAACGTTGTTCATTATTCGCGGTGACGGTTCCAGGGAGTCAGCTTGGCTTTTTGAGCCCAGGAAAGAGATAGAATATTGATACTGGGGGGCTCACTGAAGTCTCACTGCAAAGGTCCCCTTTCTCACTCACTATTTTCCCTGCTGATAGAATCAAATCACAGGTTCTTAAGTGGGAAGAAACCTTGGAAACTATCACGTTCAACCTTCAGTTGACTCACCATGGACATTATCTCTGATTTGTTTTCTCATTTGCCCCTCCCTGGGATCTAAAGAACTCTTGCTCCTTTTTATTCTTTTTTTTTTCCCCACATTTTCCAGGAGTCTGGCAAGTGCTTATTTATTGGTGTTTCCCTTTCCTTTTCTTTTCTTTTCTTTTTTTTTTTTGTGTTGGAGTTTTGCTCTTCTTGCCCAGGCTGGAGTGCAATGGCACAGTCTCGGCTCACTGCAACCTCCACCTCCCGGGTTCAAGCAATTCTCCTGTCTCAACCTCCCAAGTAGCTGGGATTACAGGCGCATGCCACCACACCTAGCTAATTTTTGTATTTTTTGTAAAGACGGGGTTTCACCATGTTGGCCAGGCTGGTCTCGA
Organism: Colobus angolensis palliatus; assembly: GCF_000951035.1. NCBI lineage: Eukaryota > Metazoa > Chordata > Mammalia > Primates > Cercopithecidae > Colobus > Colobus angolensis. The sequence continues at coordinate 6,355,878 of NW_012114766.1, read as the reverse complement.
ACTCCTGACTTCAGGTGATCCACCCACCTTGGCCTCCCAAAGTGCTGGGATTACAGGCGTGAGCCACCGCACCCTGCTGGTGTTTCCCTTTTCTGAATGCATGTGTTCCCCGACTGCTTTGACTTTTGTATCTACATTTCACCTACCGAAAGTCGAAGGTTAAAATTCATTATGCAAAGTCAAGGGAAACTATATTGAAGATACTGATGTAAATCAGGCTTGTTTATTGCCATTTACATAAACACATGTATTACGCGATGTGTAAAGTGTCAATCTCTCTGCAGTGGCCTTGTTGATATTCCTGGACTAATTTACTTCCCAGAAGTTTCTTTTAGCTTAATGGCTCGGAGAATGGCAAACATGTGACACCTCCATTCATGGCAGGAAACTGAGTGCAGGTGGGTGATGGGTGGAGGACCAGAGCCACTCCATCACATTCTTCTCTGCTGTTTACTAGAAGTGGCATTGTGTTGGTCTTGGCCAAGTTACTCAACTTTTCTATGTCTCCAAATCTTTCAAATGGGAGTAACATTATTCATCTTGAAGGACTATTTTTTCTTTTTGGAGAATCAGAGAACATAGAAACAGTTTGGCTCACAGAACACACTTAACAAATATTGGTATCTTCATTTCTCCTGCATCTTTCTGGGGATCACTTGTTTTCCCCAGACAGCCAGACTCTGGTATAAGAGTTGCTCAGGCCAGGCATAGTGGTTCACGCCTGTAATCCCAGCACTTTGGGAGGCCAAGGCAGGCGGATCATGAGGTCAGGAGTTCGAGACCAG
>NW_012114766.1:6331436-6354638 GCF_000951035.1 Colobus angolensis palliatus | reverse complement strand
GGCGGATCATGAGGTCAGGAGTTCGAGACCAGCCTGACCAACATGGTGAAACCCCGTCTGTACTAAAAATACAAAAATTAGCCAGACGTGGTGTTGCATGCCTGTAATCCCAGCTACTTGGGAGGCTGAAGCAGGAGAATCACTTGAACCTGGGAGGGGAGATTGTAGTGAGCCAAGATTGTGCCATTGCACTCCAGCCTGGGCACTGAAGTGAGACTCTGTCTCAAAAAACAACAATCACAAAAAAAAAAAAGTTGCACAAAGGAGAAGAGTCTTGGGTGTGCCAACACATGGCTGATGTATTTATTTGTGAAGTCTCTAGTTTAGCTTGACTGAGCCTTGGCCATGCCATTGGCTACTAACTAATAACCTTTTTCTAGTCTCTATATCAGAAGTTGGCAGGTAAAGAAGTATCTTTCTGTCTTTACTGAAAGTCGTGGGCAGAGGAGAATTCCATTTTTTTCTCTTGGACTCAACAGAGTGGGTCCACTTAGTTTATTCCTGTCTATTTTTCACCTTTGTGTAACTAGAAAGGTTCATAGTGGCTTTATCATTTAACCTTTCTTGTTTGTTTTTTTGAGATGGAGTCTCACTCTGTTGCCCAGGGGATTCTCCTGCTTCAGCCTCCTGAGTAGTTGGGGCTACAAGTGTGTGCCACCATGCCTGGCTAATTTTTTGTGTTTTTATTAGAGACGAGGTTTCTCCATGTTGGCCAGGCTGGTCTCGAACCTCTGAACTTAGGTGATCTGCCCGCCTTGGCCTCCCAAAGTGCTGGGTTACAGATGTGAGCCACTTCGCCCAGCCCACTTAACCTTAAATGATTGAGTTTTTAGCCTTTGTAAAGGGAACTGAAATGATTTGTAATTTTTTAAAAATTGTAAATATATATAGATCAAGCTATCTCATATGTAGTGTGATTGAGTTTGTATTGTGGGAAGTCAGGGACCCTGAATGGAGGGACTGGCTGGAACCATAGCAGAAGAACATAAATTGTGAAGATTTCATGGACATTTATCAGTTCCCAAATTTATACTTTTATAATTCCTTATGCCTGTCTTTACTGCAATCTCTGAACATAAATTGTGAAGATTTCATGTACATTTATTACTTCCCTAATAATACTCTTAAAATTTCTTATGCCTGTCTTTAATCTCTTAACCCCATTTTCTTTGTAAGCTGAGAATGTATGTCACCTCAGGACCACTATTGCACAAATTGATTGTAAAACATGTGTGTTTGAACAATATGAAATCAGTGCACCTTGAAAAAGAACAGAATAACACCGATTTTCAGGGAACAAGGGAAGATAACCATAAGGTCTGACTGTCTGTGAGGTCAGGCAGAATAGAGCCATATTTTTCTTCTTGTAGAGAGCCTATAAATGGATGTGCAAGTAAGAGATACATCGCTGAATTCTTTTCCCAGCAAGGAATACCCTGGGGAAGCAATGTATTCCTTGGGGGAGGTCTATAAATGGCTGCTCTGGGAGTGTCTGTCTTACGTGGTTGAGATAAGGATTGAAGTGCTCCCTGGTCTCCTGCAGTACCCTCAGGCTTGCTAGGATTGGGAAATTCCAGCCTGGTGAATTCTAGTCAGACCAGTTGTCTGCTCTAGAACCCTGTTTCCTGTTAAGATGTTTATCAAGACAATAGGTGCACGGCGGGACATAGGCCCTCATCAGTAATTCTAATTTTGCTTTTGCCTTGTGATCTTTATTGCCCTTTGAAGCATGTGATCTTTGTGACCTACTCCCTGTCCATATACCTCCTCCCTTTTAAAATCCCTAATAAAAACTTGCTGGTTTTGTGGCTCGGTGGGGCACCATGGTCCTACCAATATGCAATGTCACCCCTGGACGCCCAGCTGTAAAATTCCTCTCTTTGTACGCTTTCTCTTTATTTCTCAGACCAGCCAACCCTTAGGGAAAATAGAAAGAACCTATGTTGAAATATTGGGGGCTGGTTCCCCCAATAAGTTTGTCTATCTAGGATTCTTATTTCTTCAATATTTTGCACGTAATGTGGTAGGAAACTCACTTTTATTGCAAGGGAGGAAAACAAGCAGATTGTGTTGGGAAATCATGAGTGGCATTCGCTCCACAGGGTAGAGTGTCTGTATATAAAGACAAGAAACTCTTTGGGGAATTTTCAGGATGAGTAGACATTTCTAGTTGAAACAACAGGGACTTCCGGTGAGGAGGATAAACCATGGGGCGATGGAACTTTCAGTGTTGGCAAAAGAGTGGTTGGAGCATAGACTCCGTGGGAGCTAAGCCGTGAGTAAGGTTAAGTGCTGAGGGGGAGGAGGATGGAGGAAATGGTGGCGTCGGTGGGATGGAGTGTCAGTGGCCTTGAAGAACTGCTGCTGTGAGAATAAATGAGCATGAGGGCTGGAGGTGGGCATCCCGGACTGAGATTTCTGAAATTGTCATTAGAAAGTTGATAAGGATCTAGTGACGACAAGCTAGTGTGTGCTTTTGGGAGTGGTCCTGAGTACTTGGGGGGACTGAAACACTAGAAGTAACAGTAGCAGGAGAGGAGTGGAGGTTGTGGTTACCAGAGCTGGGGCTGGAAAATCGTGTCATGGTTATGTCTCCCAATGTTAGTCTGGAGTTGTTAAATCCGACCATTGACGAGTCACATCCCAGAACCGGAGGGAAAGTTGAGTTTGCAAGTCAAGACAAGTGGGTGGATGTGGGGAGAGAAGAGCCACGTGGTTTTGAGGTCACATGTCCTGCAGGTTGAAGGAAAAGGCCCTCCAGAAATGTCTCTCTAAATAAGGATGAGGGCAGATGAAGAGGGAGGGTGGACAGGAGTGCTTCCCCTCCACTGCTGCAAATCCTGTATCCTAGTCAGGTACCTGGAACTCTAGAGTTCAAATGAAGGTGATTGAGATGGAGTCTCGCTTGTCACCCAGGCTGGAAGGCAGTGGCGTGATCTCTGCTCACTGCAAGCTCCGCCTCCTGGGTTCACGTGATTCTCCTGCCTCAGCCTCCCGAGTAGCTGGGACTACAGGTGCCCACCACCACACCCGGCTAATTTTTTATATTTTTAGTAGAGACGGGGTTTCACTGTGTTAGCCAGAATGGTCTCGATCTCCTGACCTCATGATCTGCCAGCCTCGGCCTCCCAAAGTGCTGGGATTACAGGCATGAGCCACCCCACCCAGCTGACATATTTATTTTTAAGAAGGTATTATTATTACTCAATCTGTATCCTTATTGTGCGTAAAGGGATAAAACTAATTTTCTCTCTGTTATGAACTCTTTTCAATATTTTAAACAAGATGAATCACAAAGAAAGCATTCTCTTTTCTTAAAAAATATCGTTTGGGAGGGTACAAAAGAACCACTTGAGTTCCTTTTTTAAAAAAAATTTGCACTCAGAATACTTGACTCATGCTGTAATTTTACTGCTGTTTAGTTTACATGTAATTAATTCTTCCTTTCTATCCATCCCATCTCATTTGTCTTTATTTTTCACCATACAGCAGTCGACTTTTAGCTGTTCTTTCTTCGGATTATAATTATCAAGGTCTTTCTCGTTGGAGCACAAAGCAGCATGACTAGGAAATATTTTGGAGATAAGAATGAAATATGCAAATAGGAACTGTTTTTTCCTAGAAAAGTGGGTATAAATAAAGTTTTCGTCTTTAATAAAGTTTTCAACTTTCAGTTTCACCCCAGACAACCATCTTCCAGTTAACTCTGGGCTCCATCCTCTGGGGTTTGCAGCCTCCCTGCCTATGAGCCTTTGTTGTTCTGCAGTTACAGTTCTCGGACTTTCTTAATTCCAACTATGTTCATTTCCTCCCCAACCCGATGTGCAACACAGAGGTGCCTCATTATTTATTCTCTCTGTGTATTCAGCCTTCTCGTTTCCAGACACAGAGTTCTATATCGCTCTCCTTCCAGGTCTCATGTGCAGACATTTCCCATCTGATCAGTCTTCCTCCCCTTTCACTTCTTCCACTGCAGCAACTCTGGTTCTGTGGGGTTCTCTCCCTCTCTATCAGTCTGGCTTCCCTTGCCTCTCCAGCCAGCCTGGCTTCCACTGTCAGCTGCTTCTACCAAGCACTAACTCCTGCTTTAGACTGTGTCCTTGCCATGCCCTCTGTGCACATCCCTGGCCCTGGGCAGCCTTCACTGGGGCTTGGTGGGGTGACAGGGCAATCTGGCTGGAAGAGTATGAAGAGGGGGGACAGAAGGTGTGTCTGAAAGCTGCATTTGTAGTGCAAGAACACTGATTTCACTCAGATTGCTTGGTACAGATCAGCAAAATGAGCAAATATTTCTTAAGACTTTTTAAATTCTTACCACATGAAATTGAGAAGGTTTTAATTGGCCTCTCAAATAATATTATTATTATACCTTTTGACTTGAGATGGCTGACAGAGACCATGGCAGGACCATATTCCCTTCCCGCAACACATAAGACCCTTTACTGCGGTCTGAGGCTACACTTCATCTTGAGCTCTACTAAGAAGGAGTGGGGGAGCCTGTTTGTAGGAATAATAGTAGTCAGGTCCATGTTCTGCTCTGGAAATGATGGATTTGTGTGATCATTGTATGTGCGTGCATGTGTGTGTATGCGTGTGTGCATGAATACACAAAGACACATGTTCCTCGAGTGTACTCAGCACCAGCTGCAGAGAGATGATCCTATTTGTGTTCTACAAGATTTTCTCCTGCTCCCAACAAAGCAGATATTTTGCCTTCACTGATTCTGAGTTGAGTTGCAAGCTTTAGGCAAAAGAATGGGATCTATAACAGGACTGGCCTACCCCATAGGTGAAGACCGTACTGCATCCAAAGAGCCCAAGTCAAGCCGACGTGACCCCATGCAGACTTGCAGCTGTGTATGAAGCCAGTCCATGGCACCCCACTCCTGGGGCTTAAGGCAGCCATTAAATCTGAATAGGATCTGGGAGGGATATGTTTCCAAGTGTATCACATTAGCAGTTATAGCAACCAGGCTTTTTATGAGGAGGAAGATTTTGATTGGAGATCACTTGGGTGACAGCACATAGGGTCTCAATACAAGCATCTGTTCTGCTTGCTGTAAGGACACATCCAGGAATAAATACAGTCTTTGTCCTAAATTTGCTTAAACTAGTGGAGTTGGGGCTGGGCACAGTGGCTCACACCTGTTATCCCAGCACTTTGGGAGGCTGCGGCAGGCAGATCATGAGGTCAAGAGATTGAGACCATCCTGGGCAACATGGTGAAACCCCATCTCTACTAAAAATTCAAAAATTAGCTGGGTATGGTGGTGCACACCTGTAGTGCCAGCAACTCGGGAGACTGAGGCAGGAGAATCTCTTGAACCCAGGAGGTGAAGTTTGCAGCAAGCCAAGATCACGCTACTGCACTCCAGCCTGGTGACAGAGTGAGACTCTGTCTCAAAACAAACAAACAAACAAACAACAACTAGGGAAGTTGGGTTAAGGTGTGAAGGACAACGGAAGAATGGTTGTATTCATTTACCTGTTCACCAATTATTAATTAGTTCATTGTGCACTCATTGAGCACTATGATGTGCTATGTACTAGACCCAGGACTAGGCTCTGTGGATGACAAAGACATGGTCTCTGCTCTTAAGGAGCCCACAGACAAATGGAAAAAAAGAATATTTAACATGGAGGTAGAGGAGGAGGGAAAGAAGGGTGTAACAAAGGAGTTGCCATCTGGGCTGACCTCAGATAGGATGGCAGGAGATGGCCATGCAAGAAGGAGTGGCCTTGGAAGAAGCCCATAGGCACCGAGAGGAAAGTCCTGCAGGAGCCGGGTGCTTTTCCAAGCACTTGTTCATTTCATCCTCACAAGATTCCTATGAGTGGGTGCCATCGTTCCTCCATGTTGTAATGTAGCAGACAGAGGCGCTGCATGACTTAATGATGTGTTTGGAGTTGGTTTCTTGCGAACTCAAATCCAGGTGGTCTGACTGCAGGTCCTGGGCACCTGTGATCACGTTCTACTGCCCCAGAGGTGAAGAGTAGAAACTGGGCCTGAAACTCGGCTGCAGAGAAAGACACAGGCAGAAGGTGGCAGTGTGCAGGGAGTGTTTAAGTGGAGAGGAGAGAGAAGGTGCAGAAAACGACAGCAGTGGTAGCAGCAACTGATAATTTGATGAGAACATCTGGAGTTTGCAAAGCACTATCTCTATACCATCTTTTTTTGATAACTGGGTGAGCAAGCGGCATTGAGAATCATAATCTCATTTCATCGATGAGACAAATGGGGCTCTTCTAAGAGTGGGCTGGCCGGGCGCGGTGGCTCAAGCCTGTAATCCCAGCACTTTGGGAGGCCGAGACGGGCGGATCACGACGTCAGGAGTTCGAGACCATCCTGGCTAACACGGTGAAACCCCGTCTCTACTAAAAAAATACAAAAAGCTAGCCGGGCGAGGTGGCGGGCGCCTGTAGTCCCAGCTACTCGGGAGGCTGAGGCAGGAGAATGGCGTAAACCCGGGAGGCGGAGCTTGCAGTGAACTGAGATCCGGCCACTGCACTCCAGCCTGAGCGACAGAGTGAGACTCCGTCTCAAAAAAAAAAAAAAAGTGGGCCAAGCTCACACAGTTCATAGGTCACCTCAGGCTGGATCTGCGCAGAATCAAAGCCCCTGCTTTCTCCACTAACTCAGGCAGTCTTGGTGCCCAGCACTCAAGGCACACGCTGCAGCTAAGGCCTGGGGGGACCTTTGCCTTCAGGACAACTGAAGGACTTCCCTCCATAACTGGCCAATCACTGATCTTTTCCCCTCACCACATGTCCAACATGTTCCTTTGATTTGAGTTTAGGAGACATGCAGGAGGAGGTCTTGTGAGCAGAAAAGTTTCTGTACAAACTTGCAGGTGATGCTGGCATCTCCTCGGTCCTGCACAGGCCTGGTCAGGACACTATTGATCAATTCCTTTGCATAAATGCAGGGGAGGCAGCTTGGGTGAGAGCAGCATGTATCTTTTAGAGTCCTACTCTCCTAGGTTTGAATTCTAGCCCCAATGGTGTGGTATGAAATTCTGTTTTCTGTATTTTCTACACATGTAAAATGGGGATAACCATACACCCATGTTCTCAGCAGCGTTATTCACAATAATCAACAGGTGAAAGCAACCCAGGGGTGCATGGAGGGATGAATGGATAAAGAAAACACGGTGCATACACACAGTAGAATATTATGTAACCTTAAAAAGGAGGAAACTCTGACTGGTTGTGGTGGCTTATGCCTGAAATCCCAGCACTTTGGGAGGCCGAGGCAGGCAGATCACAAGGTCAGGAGATCGAGACCATCCTGGCTAACACAGTGAAACCCCATCTCGACTAAGAATACAAAAATTATCCAGGCACGGTGGCAGGTGCCTGTAGTCCCAGCTACATGGGATCCTGAGGCAGGAGAATGGCGTGTACCCAGGAGGTGGAACTTGCAGTGAGCCGAGATTGCACCACTGCACTCCAGCCTGGGCGACAGAGAGACACTCCATCAAAAAAAAAAAAAAAGTTAAAATGGTAAATGTTGTGTATGTGTTTTACCACAATAAAACATTTAAAAAATGGAAATAATAATATCTAATATTGGGATAGCTGAGAGAATTAAATAAGATTTTGACTCAAAGGGCTTTGCAGTTGCTCAAGAAATGTTAATTCCCTCACCCTTTTCCAGGGATAAAACTTGGTGATCCCATTTCTCCTAAAGTTGGGATTTGAACCTTTTCTCCACAACCTGCTGTGGGATGTGAATATTCTCCTAAAAACCCCTTGCAGCTTTTAGTAGGAGTGGGTGGATATACGTACTTGATACTATACAGGAGCGTCCTGTGAACATGTGTGGTCTTAAGCTCCTTCGTGCATGGAAGTGGTACGAGGGAGCAGAGCATGTTTTTAATGGGAGAAGTAGGACTTTTGAGGAAGGATGGAGTTTGGGCAAGGAAGAAGTTTTTACAAACTCTGAGAATAAAGAGCGTGAACAAAGGCAGGCAGTTCCAAGGTTGTGTTTTATCCATTTTTATCCTCCCCACTTAGCACGATGTTTGACACAGAGCAGATGCTTCACATATACTTGTAGATAAACAAACGAGCAAGTGTAGCTGGGTGAAGGTGAGCATGCAAATGGCATGTGGAAGGGACAGGGCACCTATGGATGGGGTTGTCTCCGTAAGAGGCTTGATGTGGGTCAGTTGGTGGGTGGTATTAGGAAAGGCAGCAAATAATAAGAAAAGGCACTGGAGGGGCCAGGCGTGGTGGCTCATGCCTGTAATCCCAGCACTTTGGGAGGCTACAGCAGGCAGATCACCTGTGGTCGAGAGTTCGAGACCAGCTTGACCAACATGGAGAAACCCTATCTCTATTAAAAATACAAAATTAGCCTGGCGTGGAGGCGCATGCCTGTAACCCCGCTTCTCGGGAGGCTGAGGCGGGAGAATCGCTTGAACCCAGAATGGGGAGGTTGCAGTGAGCTGGATTGCACCATTGCACTCCAGCGTGGGCGACAAGGGCGAAACTCTGTTTCAAAAAAAAAAAAAGGCATTGGAATTTAATCCACAAGCAGATCAGAAGCCGTTTTAGATGTTTTGTTAATGTGCTACATTTAGAGGGTGGGAGTGGAGGCGTTCCATTTCTGGGTATTCTGCTCTCAATTAGACCCATGGGTCTTGTGGAGCTATCTCAAGGGATGTGACGGACATCTTGAAAATGGCCTGCTTCTCTCTCCCTTTTTTTTTTTTTTTTGAGACAGAGTCTTACTTTGTCACCCAGGCTGGAGTGCAGTGGCGCGATCTTGGCTCACTGCAAGCTCTGCCTCCCGGGTTCCCGCCATTCTCCTGCCTCAGCCTCCCGAGTAGCTGGGACTATTGGCGCCCGCCACCACCCCCAGCTAATTTTTTGTATTTTTAGTAGAGACGGGGTTTCGGCATGGTCTTGATCTCCTGACCTCATGATCCGCCCGCTTCAGCCTCCCAAGGTGCTGGGATTATAGGCATGAGCCATCTCGCCCGGCCTCTCTCCCCTTTTTCTGGCTACCCTCAGTGGCTCACATTTTGTGTGTGTGTGTTGGTGGGTGGGGTTCACTGTGCCTGTTGGTCTTTGGTTCATGTAATTAGCTAACTGTTGTTTCCCAGCTTGAACTTGTGGATGCTTTTGGACTGTATGGAAAGGCAGGAAAAGAACCTGAGTGCCTCTCAAGCAATAAATAGATTTTCGAAGTTTGCACATTAACAACCATAATAACAAAGATGCTAGAAATCAAGAGCTTATGGAAAATGGGCCAGAATGTGCAATTATCCATGGTTATACAGGAGAATGCAAACCTAAGGACACTGAAGAATAAAAAGTAAATCCAGGTTTTCTGTTTAGTGTCTGATTTTTATATTTTTTCCTTTATGTAAATGTTTTGTTTTGTTTTACTGTGTATTTTTCAGGATTTAGCATTGACCTCTACTTGAAAAACAGCTTTTTCAGTAATACATCTGAATTTGCTTTAATTTTAGGCCATGACTACTATTTGGGGTGTGTGTGTGTGTGTGTGTGTCTGTGAGTGTGTGTGTTTATTTATTTATTTATTTATTTATTGAGATGGAGTCTTGCTCTGTCACCAGGCTGGAGTGCAGTGGCATGATCTCAGCTCACTGCAACCTGCACCTCCTGGGTTCAAGTGCTTCCCCTGCCTCAGCCTCCCAAGTAACTGGGATTACAGGCACGTACCACCACACCCAGGTATTTTTTTTGTATTTTAGTAGAGACAGGGTTTCACCATGTTGGCCAAGATGGTCTTGATCTCCTGACCTTGTGATCCACCCGCCTTGGCCTCCCAAAGTGCTGGGATTACAGGCGTGAGCCACTGTGCCAGAAATATTTTTCATTATCTAAGTAGACCTTGGTAATAACTGCTTTTCTGTTTTCACTGCATACTGGCAAGCAAGGGCAATTTTTTAGCCAGCCAATACAGCATTGATTCTTGTAAGTCAGTGACCATTGCAAAATTAACCTTTGTGGGTTAAAAATAGATTCAAAATGTAAAGATGAACATGTAATATAAAGAAGACAATTTCTAAGGTTATTTTCAAAATGAAGCATCAGTGGTGGGAAATGATTATTTTGGCAGGGATAGTACTTAAAATAACACTTGGATTTGCACATTGGAGAATATCAGCAGGATAATTCATAAGCGTGCTCATTTCCTCCTTGCTGGGCATTAGCCAGGAATACAGTACAGCATATGGCTTGTTATTCTTGTAGCTGGAGACAACAGAATTAAATCCAGAGATGAACGACTATTTTCTCATCTAAGTCCCAGCCTGTCTGCCTTTCCAGGAACCGGCTAGTTATGATGGGACATGGTTTTGCCGTGAGTGAGGCCAAGATGCAGGAGGGGCAGGAAGCACCCATGGGGCCATCTTCACTGCAGGTGACACATGCTGGACACAACCTTCAACCCTTGCCATGTGCAGCCCCTCCAAGAGCAAGCTGGCTTTGGATTGACAAGTGGTTTCTGGGAGATGGAGTAGAAGTACTTTTCTCTATTCTTCTGCTAAGTCAACTAAAAACCCTGGACGTTACACATAAAGCAAACAGAAGAATCCCCTGGAAGGCAGAAGAAAGGCGAGGGCTTGTCAATGACCTCGGGGCCTGCGGAGCATCATGCTCCCAGGCTGGCATTGGCGGAAGCCCAGTGGGAAAGGCAGAACCTCCCGCTGCTTCCTGCGGGAGTAATGAGAGGCCCGCCTGCTGTGGGGTGTCAACAGAGACTGAGTGTGGAACCCAGACTGCTACCTTCACTTACAGTAACAAGGTGACGTTCCCCTTCCCCCGACACAGGGTTTTACATTTGCTCCCTGTGATAGCCTTAGATCATGTTAGGGCTATTGAACCAGAGGCCCTTCTGTTCTGTTCCACATAAAACTCACCTCCCTGGATTTTCTTCAGTCGATTTTGGATCTTGTGATGAGAAGTTGTGAGCATCTGTACTAAACTTAAGGGCAGAGAAGGACTCAATTTATCTTTGCATTCATCAAAGATGAATTATTTGAGTCTAAACAACCTATAGCATTTAGTGTAGTGTCTGGGCCTATAGGAACTTGATAAATATGGATTGAATTCTTGATGGAATTGTTGAGGGCATAAGTGTTTCTGGAACATTCTGTTTATCTGACTTTACAGTGATTAACTAGACATATCTTACAGAGACTGACCCAGACAATGGAAAATTGGAATTTCTTTGTCACCAGAACTGAAATCTGCTGAGGGTGATGAGAGAGCTGCTGTAGAGAAGTTCTCATAGGCATACTTTTCTCTGGGTAGCGTTGGAGACATTCGAATTCCTACTTTTCTATTGAGAGGATATGGGATTTGGTGTCAGACTTCAACTCAGATTTCAGCACTGTGCTCTTGCGCAAATGACATAGCCTCCTTGTACCCTGGTTGTCTCACCTGTGTATGATATACGGTTTTACTGTGAGCGTAAGACGCTTCTCAAATTGTTGGGGAAATTTAATTAGCAAAGATAACTGAATGAATCTAACATGGTGGCTAACATCTAAATTACTCTGCGTCTTCATCTCCTAATATTATTATTCTGCAAACTAGGTAAGATAGCTATAATCCCCCCACTCCCTCTTTTTTTTTTGTTTTTGAGACAAGGTCTCACTCTGTTGCCAAGGCTGGAGTGCAGTGGTGTGAGCATGGCTCACTGCAGCCTTGATCTCCTAGGCTCAAGCTGTCCTTCCACCTCAGCCTCCCAAGTAGCTGGGACCACAGGCATGTGCCACTGAGCCTGCATAATTTTTCTATTTTTTTTTTTGTAGGAACGGGATCTTGCCATGTTGCTCAGTCTGGCTTCAAACTCTTGAGCTCAAGTGACCCTCCCGCCTCAGCCTCCCAAAGTGCTGGGATTATAGGCAAGAGCCACTGTGCCTGACCTAATTTTTCTTAAATAATAAGCAACACTTTCCAGTGACTACATATGATCAATTAGGGTGGGTAATTCCTTCTCCACGTGACTGGGCTTATTTATTGCAAACTCTTCCTTTTAATTTTATTGGGAAAAAAATAACATCTAACCTCAAGTTCATATCTGAGGGACCCTTACTGTGCACCACAAAACCTGCCCACCAATATGCATATTTGAAATAAATAACTAATGATAATGTGTTCAAAATGACCTGCCTTTAATTAATGCATTAAAATAGTCATAAGCAGAGGCTGGGTGCGGTGACTTACGCCTGTAATCCCAGCACTTTGGGAGGCAGAGGTGGGCGGATCATGAGGTCAGGAGATTGAGACCATCCTGGCTAACACGGTGAAACCCTGTCTCTACTAAAAATAAAAAATAAAAAACATTAGCCGGACTTGGTGGCAGGCACCTGTAGTCTCAGCTACTCGGGAGGCTGAGGCAGGAGAGTGGTGTGAAATTGGGAGGCGGAGCTTGTAGTGAGCCAAGATCGTGCCACTGCACTTCAACCTGGGCAACAGAGCAAGACTCCATCTCAAAAAAAAAAAAAATAGTAATAAGCAGAACATCTTTATTTGGAAGGTAATGTATCTTCTTAGAAGCAAAAAAGCCCTTATTATTTTAGCATGTTCATATTACTTTTATAAAGATGTTGGATTTCATGTGAGGGCAGCCAGTTCTTATCCTTGTGTATTTATCTCCATGGTTCATTCCTTATCCAGCTGCTATTACAAAGTCCTGGAGTTCAGATGGGTGATTTTGTAAGGTGTAAGTAACCACCCTTAGGGAAAACAAGGCAACTGATAACTGTAGTGAATACGGTAGCTGAAAACCACAATCTGTTTAGCCAACTTGTGTCCAACAAGGGCAAGGAGACAAGCTTTTCAGTGTTTAGAATAACAGGGGTCAAGGTTACTTACTCAGACTTTGTACTTAGAGCTGCCCTGAGATCTTGGTTTTGACACTTGTTTCCTTTAATAAACTACTTATTCTCTTAGAGCCTCAATTTCCTTGTGAAAATCATAAAAAGGGCTAAGATTTTTTTATGTTTACTATGCATAAGGAGCTGTACTTTGTAATTTCCTTTTCTTTCTTTTTTTTTTTTTTTTTGAGACGGAGTCTTGCTCTGTTGCCCAGACTGGAGTGCAGTGGCCGGATCTCAGCTCACTGCAAGCTCCGCCTCCTGGGTTCATGCCATTCTCCTGCCTCAGCCTCCCGAGTAGCTGGGACTACAGGTGCCCGCCACCACGCCCGGCTAATTTTTTGTATTTTTAGTAGAGACAGGGTTTCACCGTGTTAGATCTCCTGACCTCATGATCCACCTGCCTCAGCCTCCCAAGGTGCTGGGATTACAGGCTTGAGCCACCGCCCCCGGCCTGTACTTTGTAATTTTCATATATGTCACGCTCAGTTCCCACAAAGTCTATATAAGCTGATGAGTGTAGCCCATTTTTCAGATGAGCAAACAAAGACCCAGAGAAACTCAACGACTGTCCCAAAATCTTGCTATTAATAAATTACGGAATCAGCAATGGAACTCAGGTCTTCCGGGCTCTGAAAACCATACTCTGAAGACTGCATTACACTACTTCATTCCCCAAACTGATAAAAATAAGATAAACTTTGAGGGGGTTTAAAATAATATGGTGATACATGTTAAATTTACAGAGCAGTGCCTAGCTTAAAAGGGTATGTTCAATAAAAGTTATTATTACTCATTACTTCAGAAAAATCATGAAGTTGCACACAATATTGAACACAATGGTGATTGCTGTTTACTAAGCACAATACATGCCAAGCTTTCTGTTAAGTGAATATATGCATTATCACATTTACTGCTCATAAAAACTCTATTATGCAGATTTTAAAAATTATCTTCCTTTTTTAAAATAAACAAAAATTGTGGCTCAGGGAGATCAAGTGTCTTGTACAGAGTCATGTTACACAGCAGTGGGAATCAGAACCAGGGCTGTTGATTCCAAAGCCCACCTTTTTTGTTTGTTAGTTTTCATGTTTAACCACTTTGTTGTTTCCTTCCTAAAGAAGAAAAGCTTCTGACCCCTAAAATGAACCTGAATTTTGGAACAGGTACGTGTAAATTTGTGTCAGAGGGCCCATTTTAGGTGAACATCCTCGATGATGCAGATGAAAAATAAAAACACTCTCAGAGATGAGACAGCTGAGCAGGAAAGGAAATATTTTAAACCAGGAAATGGAGAATTAATTCATCTGGGGGAAAAATAACTCCAAACATATATTTGATGAAACACAAAAGCTTGCAAGCAGCGTAGAGAATCTTGTTAGAAAGATTGATTTTGGCTTCTTCCCTTCTGTTCATTACACCTGAATAATCACTACAATCTCATCTATAAATGGTAAAATTCCTAAATCAGGTGGAACCAAAATCTCCATTTTGTAAACTCTAAATTAATTCCGTAAGACATTTTAGTGCCGTGCAAAGTTATTGACGTCGTATCTAATTATATTTGGTCTTTCCATCAACCATAGCATTTTTCTTGCTTCTAGAGATAAATACCATTATAAAATATTCAGAATTCTATAATGTCTCATTGGGAGTTTCACTTGAGGGCTGTTGCCTCCCAGGGACCTGTGTGGTGTTCTGATAAATCCCATCTTTGTATCTGTAATCACTGCACAGCTCCCCAAGCTCCCTCTGGGGTGGTCCCCTGGGCTGGAAATGTCCCCGCTTCCTCCGGCCTCTGCTTGTCAGCCTGTGCTCGTCATTCAGCATGAACCCCCCAGGCCACCTCTGCAGAGAAGCCATCCCAGAACAACCCCCAGTGGAATGTTCCTCTGTTACCTGCTCTGTGGCAGAGCCCACGACATAATTAATAACATGTAATGTGACAAAGCTTGATGTCATTTTCCCTGCCATAAGGGCAAAGGCTATATCTGCCTCACTTTCTGCTGTATCCTCAGAGCCTGGCCAGCTTTATTTAGGTTAAAATATATGAAATCGCTGATATTTGACTGTCCTTAGTCTACAAAAGTGGCAATGTCATATGATTCAACCAAATACTTAACATTTAAAGGATGCTTTTTGCATATTTTATGATTATAGGAATATTTGCTGCAACCTATTTCAGGTGTCAGCCCACCTGCCTCCAGCCCTATCTCCTGTTTCCTGAAGAGGATGGTAGGGGGTCTTGGGGTGGTGGTTAGACTATAGAGGACAAATAATCTTCCTCCTAACGTTGCCTTCCAAAGTCATTTTCCAGTTTCTGGAATTGAACAACTAAGGGCAGCAGGTAATTTTGGCAAGTCCCATAGCAATCAGTCAAACTGACCTGATGCTGATGTCAGTGCTGGAGCTTCATTAAAGCAGGGAAAGATTAAGTGACTGTGGGTAGGCTCCTAACTTCTCTGCACCAACTGGGGTAGTAAATAACTGATCACAGGTCTTTGTTTCCTTCAATATTTTGGAAAGAAAAAGAAATTGCTAATTATTGATTTCCCCCCTGAAATTTCACTGATCAATGGAAACTTGAGCGATAGCCAGAGTTCACTCTGTCACTGCGGCCAGTCTCAACAAGCATCATTCAGTAAGATGACTGCCACAATCATGCTTCAAACCAGGAAAAAATAACCTCAAATGAGAAATTACTGAAGGTCACAACGAGGTTACAGACACATGAGAAATGGAGACATAATCGTGATTGCAAAAGGACCTCGGACTGTGATCAATTCTGGGTATTGCAAAGCTCAGGTTGCCTGATGATCTGGGGGAAAAAACAACAATATGGGAAGAAACTTAATGTCCACAGTGTCCTGATATCCCAGAAGCGAACTTGCCAAAGTCAAGCAAATATAACCAGACAATGTTACTGATAAAAAGATATGATCAAATTAGGAAAGACTTTTTAGATACATAAGCCCTCAAAGGTATGTAATCATACCACTTAATGGAAGGTAGACACATTTAAAAGAAAGAAATATGTATCTGTCAATTATAATTTAATAAAGCCAGGAAACACAAATAAGGAAAGAAAGAAAGGAAGAGAAAAAAATTTCGTTAAACATCTATGGTACAGCAGCCTGAAATCTCTCACATTTTGAGATTTTATGTGTGAGTTGAAAGCACTGTTACTTGACTCTTAATATAGATGACTATGTTGGTTACGATTATTATAGTTCCATTCAGGAAAACAATCAACATGAACACATTCTCTTTTCTGTTTTTTTCCTACGTAAAATGCTCCAAAATCAATAATAATATTCTTGAGTGTTGCATTTATTTGTTTATTATCATCCAACATTTTTTCCATTACCCATCCACACTCAATTCCCTTTTGGGGAATTATTCATCCCACATTTTGTGCAGTCATGGAGGGGATGGTAAGTATGGGTGCCTTTCTCCCACTGTTGAAACTGAAGGAACCAAGTCCTTTTTCTCCCACCAAGTACAGCTATAGAGGTGCAAATGACTGATGCTTGGCCAATGAAACCATCTGCCAGAACTTTGACTCCGGAAAGAATGACTCAGAGATTCAAGAAGCCACTGCACTGGACTCTTCCCAGTCTGGGTGTCCTGCTAGGTCTGTTTTTGCAGCATAGCAGTTGTTGTGACTCTGGCATCTCACTTCCCTTAGTAGGCTGACTGTTTCTTTAGCCTTTCGTAAATTTTACAGACCCTCAATGTGATTATAATAACCGCCCTTTGCTTAAGTGAATCTGGATCCGTTTCTATTGTTTCTAACCAAGGAGCCGTAGCTCAAACACTACCTTATGCGACTCAGATGCAAGGTAGGAGGAAGACCCTACTAGCATGGCACACATGGCTTCACAGAGCAAATGGTATTATTGAAGGAAGGATGGTGGACTGGTGCTCACTAAGGCTGAGTTCAAGTTCCATACCTGCCAGTTAATAACCGTGTGTCTTTGGTTGGATCTTGTAATGTTTCCAAACTTCATTTTAGAAGCTATATGCAAGTGACCAAAATAATACTTCCTTTGGGGTTGTTAGAAAAACTAATGGATTCGTGTGCATGAAAATGCTCTAAAGTGCTAAATGAAAGCTACCTGTCATCATAGAGCTGGAAGGCCGGCTGTCTCTTCAGCTTTCCTCAACAGCGCAGAGGAAAGATGCTGACAGCCCTCGATTATTCACTTTTAAAACCACAGATATTCATCCACTTCTCCTAAGTGCCAGCAACCATTCTAGGCGATTGTTAGACAAAGATAAAAGAGACAGAGCCTCGTCTTCCCAAAGGTCAAAGCTTGATAGACAGCAGACAAGCACAGTAGACTAGTGCAATTCACTGTGACTAGGTCAAAGCAAAGGCAGCCAATGAGCGGCAGCTTCATTGCAGGCGTAAAAAGAGGACTCATTTATTTGGCTCAAGAGGGTGCTTGCTCTTGGAAGAGTAGATTTGCATCAGATGGACAGGAGAGATGGAGGTGTAGGCAGAGGGAATGGCTCTGCAGGCTGCATGCCGGGACGCATGGTGAGCCGAATGGCCAACGTGTGATGTGCATCAAGGTACTGGAAGGATGGGAGCTCCCAGGACTCTTTGACAGCCTAGATGGCACAGGGGGTTGGGTCTTCATGGAAGAAGGAGGTGGGTCTGACACAGGTAGGTGAGTGGGTGAATTCTCTTACAGCTCTCCCTCTTTGCAGCTGTGTGGCTGTGGGTGTGCGTAGGTGACGTGAACAACTCCACGGGGTGGAGGTGGTGGATGTCCCTTCCGTGATTTACTTCCAGCAGACCTGCCACTCCTCACTCACAGAGCCTGCTCAGATCACTGCCTAGAAGGAAGGGATACTTTTACACACAATTTTGCTTTCAGCAAGGATTTTTTTCATGCTGAGAATTCAATAAAACCAAATTCCACTGTAACAGCCCAAGCAAATCAACAAACAAGCCTAGGATTAGAAGTGATGGGGAAACACACTGTCGAGAAGGCATAGCGGTGTGGAGAAAGGATAAAGAAGAAACAGCAGCGTGGAAATACAGACTCCCCGTCGTCATTTTTCTATTTGCTTGTCTTTCGGTTCTTATTTACTTCCTTTGGGTTATTTCCGTTTTCTACTTTTCCCCGACAAGTTCCAAGTTATTAGGAAAGAAGAGTCCCAGGCACATGGATCCTTACTCCCATCTCCTTGGTTGAGGATTTTGACTTGGGTGGGAGAATTGCTCTCTCTTCCCCAGAGAGGCCCCACCTGTTTCAGAAGGAGCTGGCCCTGACTTAAATCACAGTCCGGATGACAGGTTCCCAAATTTGTTAGGTGCATAGATCCCTTAGGGTCTTCAAAATCTTTTCAAAATATTCCTAGACTCGAAAATATATCTAAGAGTTCTGTTTACTAAGTAGAGAAGTTACAATAAACTAATAAGCAGTTTGGCCTACCAATTTAGCAGCCATTTGAAGAAATGCATAATTTAACAAATATATTTCATTTTTAAATAACCACAATTACTTACTAGTGGGATGTGATAGTCTATTGGGTACTGCTACTGCACAATTTCTCAAATGTTGGAATCAGATTAGACACCATCACCCTCATTTTCTATCTTTTTTTTCTTGGCACCCAGGCTGGAGTGGAGTGGTGCGCAATCTGGGCTCAATGCAACCTCCACCTCCTGGGTTCAAGCGATTCTCCTGCCTCAGCCTCCCAAGTAGTTGGGATTACAGGCACCTGCCACCATGCCCAGCTAACTTTTGTATTAACTTTTATAACTTTTAACTTTGGCTTGCCTGCTGTTTGTTTTAATACAGGGGTCAGTAAATTACAGCCTGAGAATTAAATCCAGCTGTCCATCTGTTTTTGTTTGGCCCATGAGCTAAGAATGGATTTTATGTTTTTAAATGGCTGAAAAGAATTTGCTTTTTAATTAATATTTTGTGACACATGAAATCATATGAACTTCAAATTCCAGTGTCCATACTTAAAGTTTTGTTAGAACATATCCATGATCATTCCTTTATGAGCTGTCTGTGGTCACTTTTGGGCCACAGTGGCAGAATTGTGTAGCCACAATAGACCTGAGTGGGGTTTTCGTAGCGACGTGCTCTTCTCAGCACATTACAAATGATAGGAAACTCAAAACTTGACACTATTTCAAGTGCCATACATATCTCCATGCTGTAATATTTATTTTATTACCCAATGCATACCCATTATGTGAAAACAAAACAGAAAAGGAAAGAAAAAGATGACTTTGTTTTTTTGTTTTGTTTTGTTTTGAGACAGAGTCTCTCTCTGTTGCCTAGGCTGGAGTGCAGTGGTGCAATCTCGGCTCACTGCAACCTCTGCCTCCCAGGTTCAAGCAATTCTGCCTCAGCCTCCTGAGTAGCTGGGATTACAGGTGTCCACTATCAGGCAAGACTAATTTTTGTATTTTTAGTAGAGATGGGGCTTCGCCATGTTAGCCAGCATGGTCTCGATCTCCTGACCTCGTGATTCGCCCACCTCAGCCTCCCAAAGTGCTGGGATTACAGTAGTGAGCCACTGTGCCCAGCCTCCCCCTGCTTTTTTTTTTTTTTTTTTCCTGAGATGGAGTCTCGCTCTGTCGCCCAGGCTGGAGTGCAGTGATGCGATCTCAGCTCACTGCAAGCTCTGCCTCCCAGGTTCACGCCATTCTCTTGCCTCGGCCTCCTGGAATGTCACACTTTTAAGGCATAGCACTGTTGATTATTTTGTTATTGAATTAGATGACAAAGAATCATATTTATGGTAGAATGACACCATAGTTGTGCTAAAAAAATACAATATGCATCATCATAACCAGACTAAGCACATATCACAATCTTCCTAACTTACAGACAGGCAATGGTCTAGAAAATTAGATAATTTAAAATAGAATATTTTAATATAGCTGAATTTCTTCACAAAAATGAACAATAAAAATGATGCTGTGGCCAGGCGTGGTGGCTCACGACTGTAATCCCAGCAGTTTGGGAGGCGAGTGGATTACCTGAGGTCAGGCCTTCAGCACCAGCCTGGCCAACATGGTGACACCCTGTCTCTACTAAAAAATACAAAAATTAGCCAGGCGTGATGGCAGGTGCTTGTAATCCCAGCTACTCGGGAGGCCAAGATAGGAGGATTGCTTGAACCTGGGAGGTGGAGGTTGCAGTGAGCTGAGATTGTGCCATTGCACTTCAGCCTGGGTGACAAGAGCGAAACTCCATCTCAAAAAACAAAACAAAACGAAACAAAACAAAAAAATGCTGCAAGCAAAGTGATTTTCCATGAGGCTCATTTGTTAACCAAGCAAGGAGAGCTATTTATTGATGGTAACTTAATTACATCATGTTTGATTAGCAGCCAAAGGAATGTGTCCAGAGAAAATAAACTCTGGACTGTGTCCAGAGGAAATAAGACTATTAGCCTTTCAGCAAGAATACTTGCTCAAAGAGTTGGGGAATTTGGGATAAATAGCAGTATCAAAAACAAAGTAAATGATTTCTCTTGGTTCTTAATGAGTTGACAGATGTTACTAATGCTTCTCAGTTGTTATTTAAGGAGTCAATGCTGAGTTTAAAATGAAAGATTAGGCCAGGCACAGGGGCTCAAGCCTGTAATCCCAGCACTTTGGGAGGCCAAGCGGGCAGATCATGAGGTCATGAGATTGAGACCATCCTGGCTAACACGGTGAAACCCTGTCTCTACTAAAAATAAAAAAAATTAGCCGGGTGTGGTGGCAAGTGCCTGTAGTCCCAGTTACTTGGGAGGCTAGGACAGGAGAATGGCATGAACCGGGGAGGCAGAGCTTGCAGTGAGCCCAGATTGCACCACTGCACTGCATTCCAGCCTGGGTGACAGAGTGAGACTCCATCTCAAAAAAAAAAAAAAAAAGATGAAATATTAGCCTTGATGAATAGTTTACTGAGAACATTTCTGATGAGAATAGGGTCACAGAAAACATGAAGTGGGATCTGATAAGACGTGTTACATCTGATGATGGTCAAATATGTGTGGAGCAGAAAAAGTCTTAGACAAATTTACAAAGCTTGTGAAAATGCAAAGGATTTAAAGCCTATGGTTATTTATTTTATCATCAGCAGGCACAATGCAGAAAATATTGGAATATATCATATATTATTGAATCAGTAGTTTCAATGTTAATTCTCATTGCTCTTGGTAGACTTTACCATTGTCACTTCTGTAAAATGTTGTCAGATATAAAAGCTGAATGTCCTGACTTGTTTTCAGTGGCTTAACAGTGGTAAAACTCTATGGTGAAGATTAAATTAATTTGAATAAGGAGAACTCCCTTCAATACTACATGGCTTTGGAAAATTAATTTTTTTTCCAGACTTGATAATATTTTTAAATAAACTTAAAATTTCAAGGCAAAACATTACTTGTGTATGAAATTTACATTACTGGGAAGTCATTTTGACAATAACATGTTATTTGGATCACAAATAACGTCAAGTTACTTATACACTTGAAGTGATGTAAAAACATAAAGCAAGAAGTAAGACCTTTATTCTTACACAATTGTGTACTGGGTATAATTTCTAAGCTCAAACTACAATTTTATCCTCAATGCAAGTATGGATTGAAATTTCTATACTTCAAAATGTATTAAACTGTGGAACTGAGGAGCTTCTACCTAGCTTTCAACTAGAAGTGATTCATTTGTAGTGTAGCAATGTAGCAACATGCTAAAACTATCAAGAGAAAAATCCAATAGAATCCTAAAATATCCTTTTGATGAATATTCTCCATTAAAATTGTATGTTCATGGATTTATATCAGTACTTGGTCATTCCTATTCATGTGAAAGGAAATTTTCAAGATGATGAAATTTCAAAGATGAAATACTCCAAATCTAATTACAGATAAACATGAACAAATGATCATTTTTGTTGTTGTTGTTTTGTTTTTTGTTTTTGAGGCAGAGTCTTGTTCTGTTGCTCAGGCTGTGGTGCAGTGGCACAATCTCAGCTCACTGCAACTTCTGCCTCCCAGGTGCAAGTGATTCTCCTGCCTCAGCCTCCAGAGTAGCTGGGACTACAGGTGCGTGCCACATCTGGCTAATTTTTGTATATTTAGTAGAAATGTGGTTTCACCATGTCGACCAGGCTGGTCTTGAACTCCTCACTTCAGGTAATCCACCCATCTTGGCCTCCCAAAGTGATGGCATTACAGGCATGAGCCACCATGCCTGGCCATAAACACAAACAAATGACACTTGTACTGACTTTGGTGATAGGGAGCATTAACTTTGGTTCCCAATTAAGTAAAGCATTACTCAGTCTTCAAAAAAGAATTTTATTCTTCTCCATAGTAGACCTATATTAGAAAAAGAAATTATTAAATTATTATTATTACATTTTAATTTCATCAATAAAAATTTGTAGAAATTTGGTTTATTTCTCATTATATAATACCTACAAAATATCCTCGATTACACCTCTTGGCCTGCAAAGTCTAAAATATTTACTACCTGGTCCCTTACAGACAGAAATTTGGTTTCTTTTTTCTTTCTTTCTTTTCTTTTTTTTTTTTTTGAGACAGTCTCGCTCTGTCGCCTAGGCTGGGGTGCGGTGGCATGATCTTGGCTCACTGCAAGCTCCACCTCCCGGGTTCACACCGTTCTCCTTCCTCAGCCTCCTGAGTAGCTGGGACTACAGGTGCCCGCCACCACACCTGGCTAATTTTTTTGTATTTTTAGTAGAGATGGGGCTTCGCCATGTTAGCCAGCATGGTCTCGATCTCCTGATCTTGTGATCTGCATGTCTCGGCCTCCCAAAGTGCTGGGATTACAGGCGTGAATCACCACACCCGGCCACCAACTCCTGTTTTAATATAATAAGGATATGAGAGAAATGGGCCAGATTTATTTGGCTTATTATTCTTGCAGTGGAAAACTACTTTATCAGGTTAACCAGTTGACCATGACTTAGTCACTTATTGCTATAACGTTAACAAACGTTGATATCAGAGCAGGCTGACCTGGTTAGGAAAATGCGTGTTCTGAATCAGAATTCAGGCAGATGGTCAGCAAACGGGAAGTCTGTAGGAAAGATAGAACAATAACTGGATGACCAGGGTCAGGGACCCCAGTACTGGAGCCAGGCCACAGTGAACTGGAGACCCCAGCACAGATGGCAGTTTGGTTTTGGGCCAACACTTTGCCTATTGAGCTGGCACTTGGCTTCATGAAGGGAGCTGGGCAAGACATGAAAAGTTTGGGTTCAGAGTTGGAAGATAAGATCATTAGCTTGAGTGGAGGATGGTAATTGAAAATTAAGGGATGCGGCCAGGCGCGGTGGCTCATGCCTGTAAT
>NW_012114766.1:6329351-6331141 GCF_000951035.1 Colobus angolensis palliatus | reverse complement strand
TCTCATAAAGAAGAAAAAAAAGAAGAAATGAACTATCAAGCCATGAAAAGACATGGAGGAGGAAGCTTAAATGCAGATTACCAAGTGAAAGAAGCCAATTTGAAAAGGCTGCATTCTCTATGGTTCCAGCTCTATGACATTCTGGAAAAGGCAAAGCTATGGAGACAGGAAAAAGACCAGTGGTTGCCAGGGCTTAGTGGGGAGGGACGGATGAACAGTCAGAACACAGAGGATTTTGAGGGGAAATGAAACTGCTTTGTATGGTACTATAATAGTGGATACACATTATCATACATCTGTCCAAACCCACAGAATATACAATACCAAGAGTGACCCAAATGTAAACTATGGGATCTGAGTGATAATGACATTTCAATGTAGTTTCATGGACTGTAACAAGCATAGCATTTTGTATAGGAATTTTGGTGGGGGAGGCTGTGAGCATGTGGGGGCAGACATGTAGGAATTCTGTACCTTCCATTCAATTTTGCTGTGGATCTAAAATTGCTCTAAAAAATAAAGCATATTAAAAATATAGTATTGGCCAGATGCAGTGGCTCACTCCTGTAATCCCAGTACTTTGGGAGGCTGAGGCGGGCAGATCACGAGGTGAGGAGATTGAGAGCAGTCTAACTAACATGGTGAAACCCCATCTCTACTAAAAATACAAAATTTAGCTGGGTGTGGTGGCGTGAACCTATAATTCCAGCTACTCAGGAGGCCGAGGCAGGAGAATTGCTTGAACCTGGGAGGTGGAGGTTGCAGTGAGCCGAGATCGCACCACTGCACTCCAGCCTGGACCACAGAGCGAGACTCCATCTCAAAAAAAAAAAAAGAAAATTAAGGGGTGGTAGAAGGGAGAAGGGGCTGTGGGTAGAGCAGTTGTGGGTAGAGTTATAAGTCAAAATCTAGCACCAGCCTACAGAAAGACGACCTAGCAAGAATCCTGCAGTCTAATTAGACAGGTAATTTAGTTCAATAACCAGAAAATGAGAATTTCTCTCTCTCTCTCTGTTCCTATTTTCTGTAGGATAAGGAGAAAATTAGGACCAGGTTTTAGAAAAGCGATGCCTTTCTACCATATCTCATTCAACGTCATTCACTTCATCATCTATTATATACCATGTATGCTTTGAGCATATTTGCTGGGCTCAGCCCAGGCTGGTTGTCCTGGGTCAGACTCCTTTGCGGCCAGAATCTGCCATGGAGATCAGGTCCTGGGATGAGGGAAAGGGCTACCTACTGTACAGGACTCAGAGGACGAGGAGTGCTGTTTGGACAAGAATTCTGACACTAAGTAGTAGCAACGAGGCACCAATCCAAAAGTCAGGGCAGGCAGAGATCTGAGATAGCAGGCAGGCATCAAATGAGACATAAATGCAGAGAAAGCAAGGTGGAAATGGTTAAAAGTGGCATGGCTGGGTTGGGGCGTCCAGGGAAAAATCAGGAGCTACTGCAGTTGAAGACACGGTTCCTAGAGGGTGTGTTAGGCACTCGTTTTCTTAGCTTTAGACTCATGTCATAACAGCCCAGGATTCTTTTCGTTACAACTTATTGCATTATAGGAAAGAAAAGCAACATTAACAACACATCCACAAGCATTCGCCTCTGATATGGAAAGATAGAAAGAATGGACCATTTGACCGGGTGCGGTGGCTCACGCCTGTAATCCCAGTGCTTTGGGAGGCTGAGCCAGGCAGATCACAAGGTCAGGAGATCAGACCATCCTGGCTAACATGGTGAAACCCCGTCTCTACTAAAAATACAAAAAAAAAAAAAAAATTAGCCAG
>NW_012114766.1:6328038-6328561 GCF_000951035.1 Colobus angolensis palliatus | reverse complement strand
TGGAAACCCCGTCTCTAATAAAAACACAAAAAGTAGCCGGGCATGGTGGCAGACGACTGTAATCCCAGCTACTAGGGAGGCTGAGAGAAGAGAATCACTTGAACCCGGGGGGGAAAAGGTTTCAGGGAACTGAGATTGTGCCATATTGCACTCCAGCCTGGGTGACAAGAATGAAACTCCATCTCAAAAAAAAAAAAAGTTGAACCAGAGTGGTCAGATAGTCACAAAGCTATTTCCTCTGCTTAATGTTTCCCTGATACATACTTATAGCTATCTGTATATCTATATTATTTATCATATCTATAAACTACTTTTTTCTTAATTTCAATGGTGAGTTTCTATCATCGAACTTGTAAGGATAGTCTTATTTTATGATAAATATGTTTAGATTTACTTATACTTTCTATTTATTATTCTTTTATTTTGTTTCTATTTATTTATTTATTTATTTTTGTTGTTGTTGTTGTTTTGAGATGGAGTCTTGCTCTGTCACCCAGGCTGCAGTGCAGTGGCGCGATCTCCA
>NW_012114766.1:6320790-6327988 GCF_000951035.1 Colobus angolensis palliatus | reverse complement strand
AAAAAAAAAAAAAATTAGCCAGGCGTAGTGGCACATGCTTGTAGTCCCAGCTACTCGGGAGGTGGAGGCAGGAGAATAGCATGAACCTGGGAGGCGGAGCTTGCAGTGAGCCGAGATCATGGCACTGCACTCCAGCCTGGGCGACAGAGCGAGACTCCGTCTCAAAAACAAAAAAAAGATGGAGTCTTGCCCTGTCGCCAGACTACAGTGCAGTGCCATGGTCTCGGCTCACTGCAATCTCCAACTCCCTGATTCAAGCGATTCTCCTGCCTCAGCCTCCCAAGTAGCTGGGATTACAGGTGCATGACACCATGCCCAAGTAATTTTTGTATTTTTAGTAGAGACAGGGTTTCACCATATTGGCCAGGAGGGTCTCGATCTCCTGACCCTGTGATACACCCACCTTGGCCTCCCAAAGTGCTGGGATTACAGGTGTGAGTCACTGCGCCTGGTCCAATTGCCCCATATTCTTTCCCAGAAAATAACATGTCCAATTCCTATGCATTGCTTACGAATGGGCCAACTTTTCTGGAAGGAACTTGGCAACATGTGACCAAAACATTGAAAAAGAGCATGTCACCCTACAGATTATATTTCTCTTCATGGACTATGTATGGTAGCAGTAATGCTACTGTCAAATCAGAGAAAGAAATAAGAACTCTATACTCATTTTCAACCCCGTTTTGTCCTCTATGAAAAGTTTTTATGAAGGAAAATAGGCTCTATGCCCCACCCACATGCCACCTGAACAGGGGAGCTATCAAAGTGATGCAGGAGTTTTTTGCTCCTTAGTTCAGCTAAAATCCAGGTTCTCGCCACACAACCAGGAAAAATTAGGCACATGAATACATCAAAAGGTGAGGAGAGCAGAACTTATTAAAAGAAAGCTGTCGGCCAAAAAAAAAGCGGGGGGGGGATCCTGCCAACAGGCTCCCACCTCACAGATTGAATACCAGGCCACCAAACACACACACAGACACACACAGACACTCATACATGAGCTGAAGAGACCAGGCTCCTCCCCTCTGCATAAGGCGCAAATCCCAGTGGCTCCACCCCATTCTCCCAGAGCGTAGGTGGACCCCCAGTACATTGTGGGCAAGTCCAGACAAGGCCCTGGGAAGGTTCCCTCATCTTCACAAAAGCATCTGATGTAAACACTTGTGGGGCAGCTCAGAGATTCTCCAGGGATCCTCCCTTATCTGCCTCCTGCATCTATCAAAGGGAGATGCTGCTGTGAGGAATGTGCGCTTTCCAGGTCACTAATATGCACCTTGCAATAAGCCAACTAACATTATTAATGAGATGTCCTACATGTGGCTTAAGGGAGAAAAGATTTTGCATATTTCTTTTGAAGGAAATACCAACCTCATATGTCATATCAAAACCCCCAATTTTAAGCTAATGTCACATGGAATATTAAAAATGTTACTTGGTCGACCGTCCCCTTGCGCTGCACTGATACATTCTTCAAAAGCTGTGAACTGCAGGCCAGGTTTATTGTGCTCCATAAAAACTGCATGGACAGTTGTCCACAGGTCTGGGCAGGTCCTCTGTGTCACCATTCCAATGTGCTAGCTTGTATTTATCCTCTGATAGCACTTACCACTCTTCAATAAAATTGCGTTTTTACTGGTTTGTCCTCAAAATGGACTGTTGAACTTCCATTATAGTGTAAGGGACAAAGTAGGCACTTAAACAACAGTGATTGACTGAGTGAGATCACTCTGTTCTGCATACTGCTCAAAATGTGTGTTCCCTTCTATTTGCCTTGAGCCAAAAACCCAGTCATTCAAGACTGAATTTTTTTTATTATGATAAAATAAACGGGAGATAAAATTTACCCCTTTCACCATTTTTAGGTGTGCAGTTCAGTGGCATTAAGCACAATTTCATCTTCCCCTTTGAACACTAACCCCTCACTTTTTTTTTTTTTGAGATTGAGTCTCGTTCTGTCACCCAGGCTGGAGTACAGTGGCGCCATCTTGGCTCACTGCCAGCTCCCCCTCCCGGGTTCACACCATTCTCTTGCCTCAGCCTCCCAAGTCACTGGGACTACAGACACCCGACATCACGCCTGGCTAGTTTTTTGTATTTTTAGTAGAGAGGAGGTTTCACCGTGTTAGCCAGGATGGTCTCATCTCCTGACCTCATGATCCTCCCACCTCGGTTTCCAAAGTGCTGGGATTACAGGCGTGAGCCACCGTGCCCAGCCACTCCTTGTTCTTTTTTATGACTGTCTTTTTTCACTTAGCGTAATGTCTTCAAGGTTCATCCAGGTGGTAGCATGTGTCAGAATTTCTTTCCTTTTTTAAGGCTGGATCATATTCCATTGTATGAATAGATCACATTTTGTTTATCCATTCATCCAAAGATAGACAGCTGGATTGCTTCTACCTTGAGGCTATCGAGAACAATGCTGCTATTAAGCTGGGGGGTGAACAAGTACTTGTTTGAGTCTCTGCTGTCAATTCTTTTGGGTACCTACTTAGAAATAGAATTGCTCGTCATATGGTAATTTGATGTTTGATTTTTTGAGAAACCATCATATTGTTTTCCACAGGGCTGCTCCATTTTACATTTCCACCAGTAATTCATGAGGGTTTCAGTTTCTCCACCTCTCACCAACATTTGAGGTTTTTTGGTCTTGCTTTTTGATGATAGCCATCCTCATGGGTGTGAAGTGGTATCTCCTTGTTGAAGTCTCTTAAAGAGTGTCTTATTTGTATCTTTGTGAGTCTGAGAAGGACGAATTCCTGATACCTGTGATCTCATGTACAAATTAGGAGTGAAACTAGTAGGCCTTACAAAACCTAAAAAGTTAGCACCAGGTGGCCCTAGATAGGGTCCCACCCTGCCTAGATAGGGTCCCACCCTGCCTCGATAGTGTTCCACCCTGATAGGGTCCCACCCTGCCAATTCCGGGAAACAACCTCATGAGGTCCCACCCTGCCAATTCCAGGGGTCTCACCCTGCCTCGAAGTTCCCGGAATTATCAACTCCAGGAAAGAACCTCATAAGGTCCTGCTCTAACCAATTAAACCAAGACCCCTTGCTCAGGCTATAGCTAGACCCAATCATTTTACGCCTTAAGCTTTGTTTGAATTTCGCGCCATAAGCTGTGTTTGAACTTGTGTTAGCATATATAAACAGCCTGTAACAAGCAGTCGGGGTCCCAGGACCAACTTAGAGCTTGGGACCCTAGCGCGCTAGTAATAAATAACTCTCTGCTGTGAACTTCGTGTCGGTGATCCTTCGCGACGACCCCTGCCCAGGAGGGAATCGAGAGTTCGGTTCCAACAGGAGACGGCGACAGGAGCAGGATGAAGGGTGGAGGAGGTACAGGGAGTCCAGGGAGGGTCAGGCAGGTAGAGCTGGAAGGAAGTGGGTGATCACAGCCGACCTCCTGGACTGCCCACGTGTGCCTCAGGCTGACTTTTGAATCCACTCTATTGTACACAGATGGGAGAGAGATCAAATTAAAGTATAAATCACAGTGCTTAGTGGCTACTCTGGTCTCAATAGCTGTTTCCAAAGAGCAGACCTACACAAGGTGCCTATATGTCGGCTGCATGCTGAATTGTAAGCATTTTTTTTTAAGATTAAAATAAGATCTTGTTTTGTGATCCAGTCTAAAACTCTGTCTCTTATAATAGTCCCCTTGCATTTATTAATATGAAAGTGACGTTTGGTCTTGGTTGTATCACCTTATTTAACATTTTGCATTCTGTTTTTATGTTTACAAATTTTACAAAACTAAACATATTCTTAGCATATAATCCAGCAATTGTGCTTCTTGGTATTTACCCAAAGGAAATGAAAACTGATATCCACACAAACACCTTCAAAAGGATGTTTACAGCAGCTTTATTCATAGTTGCCAAGGCTTGGAATCATTCAAGATGTCCGTCAATAAGTCAGTGGATATATGTACACACTGTGGCATATCCAGACAATGGACTATTAGCGCCAAAAGAAATGAACTATCCGCCGGGCGCAGTGGTTCATGCCTGTAATCCCAGCACTTTGGGAGGCCGAGGCGGGTGGATCATGAGGTCAAGAGATTGAGACCATCCTGGCCAATGAACATGGTGAAATCGGATCTCTGCTAAAAATACAAAAATTAGCTGGGCATAGTGGCGCAGGCCTATAGTCCCAGCTACTGAGGAGGCTGAGGCAGGAGAATGGCTTAAACCCAGGAGGCAGAGGTCGCAGTGAGCCAAGATCACGCCACTGTGCTTCAGCCCAGGGGACAGAGCAAGACTCCGTCTCATAAAGAAGAAAAAAAAGAAGAAATGAACTATCAAGCCATGAAAAGACATGGAGGAGGAAGCTTAAATGCAGATTACCAAGTGAAAGAAGCTAATTTGAAAAGGCTGCATTCTCTATGGTTCCAGCTCTATGACATTCTGGAAAAGGCAAAGCTATGGAGACAGGAAAAAGACCAGGACTCCGTCTCATAAAGAAGAAAAAAAAGAAGAAATGAACTATCAAGCCATGAAAAGACATGGAGGAGGAAGCTTAAATGCAGATTACCAAGTGACATTATCATACATCTGTCCAAACCCACAGAATATACAATACCAAGAGTGACCCAAATGTAAACTATGGGATCTGAGTGATAATGACATTTCAATGTAGTTTCATGGACTGTAACAAGCATAGCATTTTGTATAGGAATTTTGGTGGGGGAGGCTGTGAGCATGTGGGGGCAGACATGTAGGAATTCTGTACCTTCCATTCAATTTTGCTGTGGATCTAAAATTGCTCTAAAAAATAAAGCATATTAAAAATATAGTATTGGCCAGATGCAGTGGCTCACTCCTGTAATCCCAGTACTTTGGGAGGCTGAGGCGGGCAGATCACGAGGTGAGGAGATTGAGAGCAGTCTAACTAACATGGTGAAACCCCATCTCTACTAAAAATACAAAATTTAGCTGGGTGTGGTGGCGTGAACCTATAATTCCAGCTACTCAGGAGGCCGAGGCAGGAGAATTGCTTGAACCTGGGAGGTGGAGGTTGCAGTGAGCCGAGATCGCACCACTGCACTCCAGCCTGGGCGACAGAGCAAGACTCTGTCTCAAAAAGAAAAAGAAAAAAACATATGTAGAGAGAGTTAACTGTGAACTCTTTGTTTCTTTTCTTAATTTTTTTTGGTAATTAGTAAAGTTGGTATTTTTATTTCAAGGTTACTTTTATGTGATCATATAGTTACCTCAGAACTCTATAAAGAATATCTATTAGTTTCTAAGAACAATCATAAAATTAGCTTGTTTTTTCCCCATTTCCATTCCTCAACCACCTATTTTACATTTATTAATATTATTATTCATCGTATTAATACTGTAATGGATGTTTAGACTTTCATTACTTCATTAGCTCTAAGCTGTATTTTAGAACTTCCTGGCTATTTTGGATTAAGCATTCAATGAATTTACCCTAATTTCCATGCTTTCTTCCCACTTTCCTGTCACATTTCTACTAACCGAATCTTTTCTGTGCTGTCAGGGAACATAACATGCATATTACGGTCTACTGCTTTAAACTTTGTGTTTGTTTATGTTTTAGTTCTATAGAGTCAGCCATTTTTTTTTTTTCTGTTATTTCCCTAACTTGATTGGCTGAGATTCATCCTTTATTAATTTCCTCAGGAAGACTCATGGGAACAATGTTCTGGTTCTTGTATGTTTATTTACTGTTTGTCATTTTTATACTTGAACGATGAATTCTGGTGGTCCCAGAGACAGACATGACTCGTGTGTGTTATCCTGCTCTTGGTTTCCCTGAACCGCACAGGACACCCTGCCCCTGCCATTTCTACGCCCACGGCTGCAAATAGAGGATAAGTTGTTGCAAATAAGGGATCTAGTTGTTGCCTTTTGTTTTTCCCTCACCCCCAGGGAGCACGTTTTTGCTGATGTTTTACAAGATTAACTTCCACTGTGTTTTCTTCTCTTCAACTGCTCTTGAGTAACTTTTGCCCCATTTCAGTGGCTTTTGGCAGCTTCTATAGATAATTTGTAGTCTGTGGGTTAGATCTGTCTCCTAGTTTTGCTGAAAAAATGGGGTTTATAAAAGTGGCTTTGGTTATCCTCGCTGCTTCTTTATGATTTCCAGGAGGAGAAGGGGAATACGCTGACTTGTAAAACTTTGTTTGCAGTGACATTTTAGAAGCTCTTAAGTGCTAACTATATAACTTTCTTTTTGTTGAACTTTTGGATATTTACTTCTGATTTTATTTCTTAATGGTCAAAGAACATGGTCAGTATGATATTGAATCAATTACAATGGTCGAGAGTTCCTGAACAACTTAAGAATGCGATCAGTTTTTGTGATTGTTCCCTATATAACGTACTTGAAAGGAAAATTTATTTATAATTATTGGGTGCAAGGTTCTATATATGCTCATTAGATTCTGCTTGTTTGTTGTTTTGTTTATATGTTTGGACTCTTTTTTTCTTTTCTGGCTGGTTATATCACTTGCTAAGAGACATATATTAAACTCTTCAGTATGACTGTAGATTTGACCATTTTTCCTTGGAAAGTTTAAAAAAAAATCCGTGTTTGGAGGCTATATTAAGGCTGCACGAGTTCACACAAGCTGTGATCATCTTTGTGGTGAACTGATCCCTTCCTCTTTATATGGCTCTCTTTAACTCTAGTATTGCTTTTCAGCATTAAAACTATTACAAGCAATCAATGCCTCACTGGCCTATGCACATAGAGGCCAATACATAGGCACTGACTTTTGAGAAAAGAAAAGCTTTATTGTGAGTTGACTGGCAGGGAAACAAAAGGCTCAAATCTGTCTCCCCAAGCTAGGGCCTGAGGCAGGCTTTACAAGCATAAGGTGATGAGGCGTGATCTGGCTGGTTGCTGCAATGAGGTGATAGCAGGAGTCATGATCTGACTGGCTCTTTCCATGGGGTAATGTCAGAGCTTGATCTGATTGGATCCTGGATCTTGCCTTATGGTGTCCACTTCTTAAATCAGTCCCCATTCCTCCATCTGAGCACTTAGGTTCCCACTGTGGTTGTACACTTCATCTGGGCCCGCTCAGGTTACATGACCTTCAACGTGGGGGTCCATGGCAACTGAAAAACAACTCATAACTTTGTTACATGAAAGTTGAAACAGATTGGAGCTGGGTGTGGTGGCTCATGCCTGTAATCCCAGCACTTTGGGAGGCGAAGACAGG
>NW_012114766.1:6318226-6319525 GCF_000951035.1 Colobus angolensis palliatus | reverse complement strand
AAAATTAGCCGGGCGTGGTGGTGCATGCCTGTAATCCCAGCTACTCGGGAGGCTGAGGCAGGAGAATCGTGGGACCCAGGAGGTGGAGGTTGCGGTGAGCCGAGATTGTGCCATTGCACTCCACCCTGGGCAACAAGAATGAAACTCCGTCTCAGGAAAAAAAAAAAGCACAGTGTATTGTGTATTTAACAAAGTCTAAAGTCTAAAGTTAGTCAATATCTCTACCCCTCTATCTAGCTCGGCCAACATGGTGAAACCCTGTCTCTACTAAAAATACAAAAATTAGCTGGGCATGGTGGCAGGTGCCTATAATCCCAGCTACATGGGAGGTTGAGGCAGGAGAATCACTTGAACCTGGGGGGGCAGAGGCTGCAGTGAGCTGAGATTGCGTCACTGCACTATAGCCTGGGCAAGAGAGTGAGAGTCTATAGCTGGGTGAGATTTAATTAGCTGGGTGTGATGGCAGGTGCCTGTAATCCCAGCTACTCGGGAGGCTGAGGCAGGAGAATCACTTGAATCTGAGAGGCGGAGGTTGCAGTGAGGCAAGACTGTGCTATTGCACCCCAACCTGTGTCAAAAAAAAAAAATGACCTTTGTGATGATCCACTTCCACCTAATGAATAGTAAATATATTTTCTTTTCGTTATGATTTTACTAATAGCATTTTCTTTTTTAAGCTTACTTTAATGTAAGAATACAGTATATAGCATGTACCACATATAAAATATGTTGTTGTTGTTGTTTTGAGACGGAGTCTCGCTCTGTTGCCCAGGCTGGAGTGCAGTGGTGGGATCTCGGCTCACTGCAAGCTCCACCTCCCGGGTTCACGCCATTCTCCTGCCTCAGCCTCCTGAGTAGCTGGGACTACAAGCCCCGCCACCACGCCTGGCTAATTTTTTGTAATTTTAGTAGAGATAGGATTTCACCGTATTAGCCAGGATGGTCTCGATCTCCTGACCTCGTGATCCGCCGGCCTCGGCCTCCCAAAGTGTTGGGATTACAGGCGTGAGCCACCGCGCCCGGCCACAAAGTGTGTTAATTGACTGTTTATATTATTGAAAAGGCTTCCAGTCAGTAGTAGGCTATTAGTAGTTATGTTTTGAGGGAGTCAAAAGTTATAAGTGCGTTTTTGACAGCCCAAGGGATTGGTGCCCCTAACCCTCCATGTTGTTCAAGGGTCAACTTGTCATGGTGGCTCTTGCCTGTAATCCTGTAATCCCAGCAGTTAGGGAGTCAGAGGTGGAAGGATCACTTGACCCTGGGAGTTTGAGACCAGCCTGAGCAACATATTGAGACCCC
>NW_012114766.1:6317736-6318098 GCF_000951035.1 Colobus angolensis palliatus | reverse complement strand
CAACCTGGGAGGTGGAGGTTGCAGTGAGCCAAGATCCTGCCACTGCACTCCAGCCTGGTGACAAAGCAAGACTCTGTCTCCAAAAAAAAAATTAACTCTGATTAATAACTTCCTTCCTTACGTGGTATTTTCTTCAGTATTTAGTTCCAACGTGTTTTTAATTTCCCCCAAGTTTTCATTATTGTTGTTTTACATAGTCAGTGTTTGTTTAAATACAGCCACATATATGGCAATTCCCAACTCACCCTTACTTATTTTACTCCTTTCTTTGGGTTCAGTATTCTTCTTTCTGATATGCATCTTTTAAGAGTTTATTCAGGCCGGGTGCGGTGGCTCACAACTGTAATCCCAGCACTTTGGGA
>NW_012114766.1:6313468-6316996 GCF_000951035.1 Colobus angolensis palliatus | reverse complement strand
CGGCTAAATTTTTTAATTTGTAGTAGAGACGGGGTTTCACCATGTTGGCCAGGATGGTCTCCATCTCCTGACCTCGTGATCCGCCCGCCTCAGCCTCCCAAAGTGCTGGGATTACAGGCGTGAGCCACCGCGTCTGGCCTTGATTGGTTATTTTCTGATGTTGATTGTTAATCTTTGTTCTTTGTAGATGTTCTATATTTTCCTTTCCAGTTGTTTTTAACATAGTTTCTTTGCGTTTCCTGTACTAAAATTTCAGTGAAGTTACTCAGTGAGTATTTATTTTTACTTATTGGGATGCATACTAGTTATCTGTTGCTGTGTAACACATTACCCCAAAATTTAGTGGCCCAAAACAACACGCGTTTATTATTTAGCTGTTTCTGTGGGTCAGGAATCCAATCATGGCAAGCAGA
Organism: Colobus angolensis palliatus; assembly: GCF_000951035.1. Taxonomy (NCBI): domain Eukaryota; kingdom Metazoa; phylum Chordata; class Mammalia; order Primates; family Cercopithecidae; genus Colobus; species Colobus angolensis. The sequence continues at coordinate 6,316,583 of NW_012114766.1, read as the reverse complement.
GCTGTCACACCTCCTCAGGGAGTTGGGGTGCTTCACCTTCCTGGCACATCAATGTGTTCACTGACCAGGGGGAAGCTCCACTGAGTTGGTGTTCGAAGATTTTATTGGGGCTTCATTGACTCAGTAAATCATTGGCTGCCTGATTGAACTTAGTCCCCAGCCTCCTCCCAGTCCAGCAGCTGGAATTCCCAACCCTTTATCTACCTGCTTGGTCTTCCTGGTGACAGACCCATCATGAAGGGGGACTAAACTGAGTCACCTCATTAGCTTAACAAAGGCATTTGTACTGCTCAGAAAATTCCAGAGGTTATTGAAGCTCTGTGTCGAGAACTGGGGACAATACTAGCTCTTTTGGAGGATATTCTTCAGATTCTCATTTTAGATTTCTTCCCATTCCCTCTCCTGTTCACGACCCAAGAGAAGCCAGAGCTGATTTCGATCTGGAAGATGCTCCAACTGTCTCTTCCTTCTTTAGGTGGCTAACTAGATAACAAAAGGAATTTCAAGGAAAAGAAGCCCACAGGAGGCCATTTATCTTTATTTATTTTTCCTCTAGTTCAGAAGAAAGTATTTTTTTTTTTTTTGATTATTCATAGGCTAGGAAGCCAGAGAGCATGGGGGCCAACCAGAGAGGATCGTAATAGCGTGTTCATTTGCCTGGACTTGCTCTTTGCAGATGTACCCATTGGCAGCCAGCAGAGGGGGCTGCAGGTGTGATGCTTGACCAGGCAAGATTCTGGGGCTCAGGATTCTGCCACGCACCATGAGATGTACACACAGCTGGAGGTACTTAATTTGTTTTGTCTTCCCTCATGTTCTTGCTTCCTTTCCAAGAGCTTCATTTGTGCACAGATTTGTCTGTCTTTCTCCATTTGCATTATATATAATTTTCCTGTCCCAGTTCTTGCCTTGGTCAGATTGTGTCTCTCCTCAGTGCTTCCTTCTCTGATCTTTTAAAGTTCCAAGTAAAAGTGCATGTATTTATGTGGAGTGAATAATGTATGAATCCGTTCTTTTCAATGCATGAAATTGTGCTCCCTGTAATGTCACTCATTAATCTATGTGGCAAAACCAGTGGGAGAAGGTCAATATGGTTAAAGATAATTAGTAATTGATTAGCAACTGAGAAGCTAAATAAAAAGACACATTTTCCTCTCAATGACTTGAGTTGATAAAAACAAGAATTCTTGTTTGAGACAAGTCGTAGTGTTCAGGACTGTGATGGAGAAACGTTTTTGTGTTAACACGGGCACACATCAAGGCAAACATTTATTTGGGAAAAGAGACAGGAACCATTCCCAAGTTTTCATTATAATTAATTTTGTTAAAGAATATCCGTCACCAGAAATCTAAAACCCTTATAAACATTTAGTGGCAAAACTCCTTCAGTAGGCTAAACCCATACTCAAAGGCCGTGGGGGCTTCCTTATTATGGGCTTGTGTCCCTTTCCAAGGGGTTCTGATGTGATGGGTTTGGTGCAACAGCACAATTCTGAAGGCACTGATCAATGTTCACTGTCACTGATGTTCCAGTTCTCGCCAACACCTTGTCCCTCAGCTATATTCTTTGCTGGTTCTCCAGAGTTCACTGCTGCAGTTGTGTGGGTCCTGCCAGGCCTGGGAGTGCTGTGATAGTTAATTTTGTGTGTCAGTTTGACTGGGCTAAGAGATGCCCCGGGGGTTGGTGAATCACGATATCTGGGTGTGTCTGTGCTGGTGTTTCTGGAAGAGATTAGCATTTGAATCTGTAGACTGAGTAAAGTGGACGTGCCCTCACCAGTGTGCGTGGGCATCATCCAGTCTGTTGAAGGCTGAGATGGAATAAACAGATGGAGGAAGGGTGAGTTTGCTGTCTTTGCTTGAGCTGGGACATCTGTCTTCTCCTGCCCTTGGGCATCACAGCTTCTGGCTCTTGAGCCTTTTTGACTCAGATTGGGACTTATACCCTTGGCTCTCCTGGTTCTCAGTCCTTTGAACTTGGACTGGAACTACACCACCTGATTTTCTGGTTCTCTCCCTTGCAGGTGGAAGGCTGTGGGACTTCTCAGCTTCCATTACCATGGGAGTCAATCTCTAATAATAAATCTCTTTTCATATATCTGTAGGGATTCTATGGATTCTGTGTCCCTGGAGAATGCTGACTCGTACAAGTACCCTAGCAACATCTTGTTTGTTTAAAATTTGTGATACTTGGGTCGAGGAGGCTCTAGGTATTTTCTGGGTGTTCCAAGTGCATCAAGCCACCGTTAATGATGGGTGTAATGGACTAGAATGAACTAAGTTGATAACAGGGCTTCTATACCAATTCATTGTAAATCAGAGAAATGAGAGGGAACGCCTGTATCAGACCTCAGCAGATCTGATGGAAAGAGGAAAAGCCTGCAGCCCTGGAGGCATCTCAGTGCTCGGGTTGCTCCTACAGCTCTCCAGTGGCTGATGTCACCAGGGCCACTTCTAGATACTCTCTTCCGATGAGGATGAGTCTGCTCACATATGCCAGCTTCCACCTGGGGGCCCTGGAACAAGAAACGCTGAGTCTATACACAGCGGTCATCATGCCCATGGCAAAATGACAGCCCCAGGAGAAAACCAGGAGATGTAATCATTGTCCCCTGACTTCAGAATGAACTCATTCTGCATTGTCAGTTAAGGGAGCTCTTGAGGAACAAGACTTCACTGGCCTTCCTCCTGAAATAAAACAGATCTAAACATGGGGAAGGGATCATGCCACACTTGGGAAGCAGTTAAAGCCCTATGAGAAAAACATTGATTCACTATATCTTGTACAAAGTGAGAAATTTTTTCCCTAAGAGCTGTTTGTATTCTGCTCAGGTTTCCCTTTGAATTCACTGTGTTGTCTTAGGCTAAGTTAATGGTGAGTTTCTGTCTCTCTCATGAATTCTAAAATGCACACTGAACAACTTCTAGTAGACTGTACAATGAAAATAAACAACAAAATTAATTAGAAAATACTAGCATTAAGCAGTACCTGGTTGGATCTCCTTTCTTCCATTCTCTTCCTTCCTTCCTTCTTTTCTTTTCTCTTCTCCCTCCTCCTTTCCTTCCTTCTTTTCCCTTCTCCTCCCTTCCTCCCTCTTCCCTCCTTCCCTCCCTC
>NW_012114766.1:6302364-6312921 GCF_000951035.1 Colobus angolensis palliatus | reverse complement strand
GTAGCTGGGATTACAGGCGTGCACCACCACTACCAGCAATCTTTTTTTTTGTATTTTTAATAGAGATGGAGTTTCACCATATTGGCCAGGCTGGTCTCAAACTCCTGACTTCATGATCTGCCTGCCTTGGCCTCCCAAAGTGGTGGGATTACAGGCGTGAGCCACGGCGCCCAGCCCAGTGTATCTGTTGATCCTGGAATAAGGAGCTGGGGGATGGAGGATGGTGAAGTGGCGGAGAACATAGCTGAGGTTAAGGTATTGGTGAGAACTGGAAGATCAGTGATAGGGATGGCAGGTATGTGACTTACATTGGTCACCCAGGTGCCTCGTACCATGCTTAGCCTTAAACATGCGTTTGATACAACTTTATTGAGTGAGTGAATTCAGGATCATAGGGCCAAAAGTTCAGAATGTTTCTTGAGATCTGGTTGCTCCTTCACACCTGCCTGGGAATGAGCAGATATTTCATAGTCTGGCCCTGGGGTGGTTTCTCCAGCCATGAACTCCTTCAGGTATTTAAAGATCTGATATCCCTAATTTAGTGGGATATTTCACTGCAAGGCTTCAGGGATTTTCTAAAGTTTCAGAGACAAGGTAGTCCTAGTTATCTATTATTGTATTACAGACTACCGCAAAACTTATCAGGTTCAAAGAACCATTTTATTATGTCAGGATTCTGTGGGTCAGAGATATGAGCATGGGTCAGCTTGGTGAGTCTTCAGCTACTGGTGACAGTAACTGAGTTTTCTTCTACATCTAGTGGAAGCGCTGGTCTAGCGGGTCCCAGGTGGGTTTCTTCACACGTCTGGCATCTTGTCTGGGATGGCTGGAATGCAGGGCTCAACTGGCACAGAGGACAGGGCACACATCTGCGGTCTCTCCAGCATCGTGGTCTTGAGAGAGAAGGAAGGAGGCTGTCAGCGTTTGAAGTCTGGGCACAGACACTAGCCCAGTTTTATTTCTGCTCTACTACATTGGCCAAACAGTCATTAAGCTTACCTGGTTTTCAGGGCAGAGAACATCAATCCTGCTTTTTTTTTTTTTTGAAACAGAGTCTTATTCTGTTGCCCAGGCTGGAGTGCAATGGCCACAATGGCATGATCTTGACTCACTGCAATCTCTGTCTCCTGGATTCAAGCGATTGTCCTGCCTCAGCCTCCTGAGGAGCTGCAATCACAAGCGCCTGTCACCACACCTGGCAAATTGTTTTTCCTTTTCTTTCTTGTTTTTTTTTTTCAGTAGAGACAGGGTTTTGCCATGTTGGCCAGGCTAGCCTTGAACTCCTGACCTCAAGTGATCCACTCACCTTGGCTTCCCAAAGTACTGTGATTACAGGTGTGAGCCGCCGCTCCTGGCCCAGTCCCACCTGTTGATGGGAGCAGTGATAAAGAATATGTGGCCATCTTTATTTGATCACAAAAGCCCTCAAATTAAAGACGTGTCACAACGGCTAAAAGGTGGAAGCACCCCTGGGCTGATGAAACTATAAACCAAATGTGTTCTGTGCACACAACGGAACATTATTCTGCCTTAGAAAGACATGGGATTCTGACGTGTGCTGTGACATGGATAAGCCTTGAGAACGTTATGAAATAAACCTGTCCAAAAGGCTAATTCTGTATGATTCCACGTATATGGTACCCAGAGTAGTCAAATTCATAGACACCAAAGTAAAATGATGGTTGCCGGGGGCTGGAAGAAGATGAGGAGAATGTTAGTGTTCAATGGGTATAGAATTTAAGTTTTGCAAGGTGAAAAAAGTTCTGGAGGTTGGGCACAGTGGTTCATGTCTGTAATCCCAGCACTTTTGGAGGTCGAGGTGGGAGGATCTTTAGAACCCAGAAGTTCTAGACCAGGCTGGGCAATGTAGCAAGACCCTGTCTCTACAAAAAATAAAAAATAGCCAGGCACGGTGGCATGCATCTGTAGTCCCAGCTACTCTGATGGCTGAAGTGGGAGGGTTTCTGGAGCCTAGGAGGTTGAGGCTGCAGTGAACCATGATTGTGCCACTGCACTCCAGCCAGAGCAACAGAGCAAGAGCCTGTTTCTAAAAAAAAAAGTTCTGGAGATGGATGGTGGAGATAGTTGTACAATGTTAGTGTAGCTAATGTCACTGAACTGTATACTCAAACATGGATAACATTGTAAATTTTATGTTACGCATATTTTATAAAATACAGTAAAATACATTGTATTAACATTTTAAAAATGTGGCAAGTCTCTGAATTAGATTTTATTCATCTCTATTAATGTCTGATTTTCCCAAAGGTCTAAGTTTCCACAATTTTGTTTTAGGGCTGTGAGTTTCTCTTACCCGCTCTCTGACATTTTAGTATCTAACCTGATCTCCGTTTTATCTAGGATGAATTAGACTCACTGAAATAAGCAGAAGCACAGGCATTTTCACTCTTGGCACCAGTTAGAATAAAATGATTAGGTGATTTATAAATGTCATTTAAACATTAAGTCTATCGAAGACTTTCTTATCCCCAGAAAAATGTATTCCTAAATTATTAATGGTCCTTTATTACTTTTTTATTGTTGCCTTATTAAAATAAATAAAACAGTGAAATGGAGTTACTAAGAAATACTTTAACTCACCTGTCAGCATCGATCAGCAGAATCAGCACAGGATGCCTCATCAACCTTGCCTACTGTTTGCATGCAAATTATTTCAATTTTGCTTCGCATTGTAACTGTTCCATGACAGAATGACAGGCCCTGTGGGTTTAAGGAAGCAATAGTAGTAGTAAACTGACTTCAATTTAGAAAGACTTTCTGTTGTCTTTTTTTCTTCTAGTAACATATCATTTATTGCCCTGTATTCTATAATAATGCTTAAATGGATTATTTCACCAAAAAATTTGAGAAGAATGCGCAAATCATAAATATAGACTTTATTTCCTTTTTTTTTTTTAAACGGAGTCTCGCTCTGTTGCCCAGGCTGGAGTGCACTGGCACAGTCTCGACTCACTGCAGCCTCTGCATCCTGGGTTCAAGGGATTCTCCTGCCTCAGTTTCCCAAGTAGCTGGGATTACAGGTGTGCACCACCACTCCTGCTTAATTTTTGTATTTTTAGAAGAGACAGAGTTTCACCATGCTGGCCAGGCTGGTCTCAAACTCCTGACCTCAGGCGATCCAGCTGGCTCGGCCTCCCAAAGTGCTGGGATTACAGGCGTGAGCCACTGCGCCAGCCCATTTATTGCATTTTTTTTAATTAAAAAATTACACCCATGAAACCTGTGACTACATCAGGGAAAAGAACACTTCCAGAACCCCAGAAACCTCCCTGAGCTTCTGTTGTTGATATCCGTCTCCGTCAAGCATGGCCTTGCTCTTGACTTTTAATAACACGGATACATTTTTCCCTGCTTTGGAACTTATTTATAAAGGTAAGCATGCAGTAGCTCCTCTTTTTGTGTTGGCTTCTTTTGCTCATATTTGTGGTTGTGAGATTCATTCAGGTGTTGCTTGTGGCTGTAGATCATTTTATTCTCATTGAAATATACCACCATCTATTTCTCCATTCTGCTATTGGGCATTTGGGTTATTTCTAGTTTTTCAGTAAATATGAAACTGCCACTATCAACCTTCTTATACAAATCTTTTGATATGGATGTATCTGCCTAACTGTTGAATTTATACAGAGAAGTTGAATTCCTGTGTCACAGGGTATACAAATGTGCTACTTTGCTTGTACATAACAACCTTTTTCCAAAACCAGTTGTGTCAATTTCCATTCTCACCGCTGTGTAAGAGCTTTCTTTGCTCTTCAGACTTGAAATTTTCAGACTTGTTCATTTTAACCCCTCTGGTAGTGGGCAGTAAGAGCACATTATGGTATTTGTTTTCCAATTATGTAACCACTTTTGTGATGTGCTTGTTCAAGTAATTTGCCCACTTTTTCATTGGGGTGTCTATTTTTTTCTCACAGATTCACAGATACTTAAAAAAAATCTTCTGAATATGAATACTTTATAGGATCTATTTATTGGAAAATAAATTATCCCATCTAGTAGCTTGCCTTCTCACTCTCTATTGGTATCTTTTGGGGGACAGGAATTCTCAATTTTCATGTACAGTAGTATAATACAGTATTTCAGTTTTTTCTTTCTATGATTTTTTTTTTTTTTTTTTTTTTTTTTGGCGGAGTCTCCCTCTCTCCCCCAGGCTGGAGTACAGTGATATTGGCTCACTGCAATCTCCGCCTCCTGGGTTCACGCCATTCTTCCGCCTCAGCCTCCTGAGTAGCTGGGACTACAAGTGCCTGCCACCACACCTGGCTAATTTTTTGTATTTTTAGTAGAGATGGGGTTTCACTGTGTTAGCCAGGATGGTCTCGATCTCCTGACCTTGTGATCCATCCACCTTGGCTTCCTAAAGTGCTGGGATTACAGGCGTGAGCCACCGCGTCCGGCCTGGTGTGTGTTTTGTTTAATACACTTCTCTAACACACAGGCAAGAAAATAGCCTATTTTTAAGAAATGCTTTATTGTCTTATCTTTTCATTTTAGATCTGCAATATTGTGGTTTGTGATTATTAGTTCTATGTGTCAGCTTAGAGAATGTTTTGGGATGAGTTTAACATGTAAATCAGTGGACTTTGAGTAGAGCAGATGGCCCTCTAAAATGTGGGTGGGCCTCATACAATCAGTTGAAGGCCTGAACAGAACCAAAAGTCCGGCCTCACTGAGCAAGAGTGAATTCTCCAGCAGGCTGCCTTCGGACTTCCTCTGCACCCTTGACTCTCCTGGGTGTCCAGCCTGCAGCCCACAGTGCAGATATTTACTTGCCAGCCTCCATAACGGCATGAGCCAATTTCTTATAATAACTTCTTTCCATTTATAAACGCATCCTATTGGCTGCGTTACTCTGGAAACTCCTGACTAACACAGGGTGTGAGATAGAGGTCAAGATCCTTTCTTCAGTGCCCTAAAACACCCAAACATAACCCCAGAACTCCATGGGAACCCAGTTTAATGATACCGGTCTGGGACGTGGAACTTAAGTATTAAACAGATATATCGTTCGTCACCTGCTCCTGGCTGTCCATTCTTCCTCGCAGGCAATATGGAGTTTCTGGAGCTTAGGAAGGGCCTTGAAATGCGAAAGGCCGGCCCATCACCAGGCACACAACACAAGGGTGCTGAAGTTGAGATCTGATCAAGACGCCCTGCTTGCAAGCAGAGTCAGCCGGGAATGTCAAGGGAGGGGGCAGTGAATAAGAACAACATTACAGAAAAAATGGTGGGCAGTGCGGATGGCATGGTGGGGGAGAATCTGGAAAAAGTGTCCTGGGTTGCACGGAGAGGGACGGGGAGCATTTCTGGAGCTTCTTGCCTCAGCCTATGAGTGGAGCTGTGAGCTGGTTTAGTAAGTCATAGATAACGTTCCCCGCTGGGACCCAGCCGCACACTCAGACGCTGAACCTTCCCGGGTAATCCCGACTCTGTCGTATCTGGGTTTCTATGTCAGTTTTTGTTCACTATGCTTTAGGGAAAAGAAATCGCATGGGATAGGTGGCTGCTTCTGAGACATAATCTTATTCCAACAGTGGTCAGGTGGAGAAAGAGACAGAGGAGGAGGCATGCAGAGTGCCCTGCACTCCTTGATATTTATGCGCAAACCTGCCCTTCAGAACCCGCAGACACCTCAGGTAGAACTATTCTATCAGGTCTTTATTACCCTTTATCTTACACCTGAGCTATCTCATTGAGTCCATAGTTTATTACAGGAATCCTGCGGGCTCTTCTGGACCTATTGACTGTATGGCTTGAGGAATAGTATTTGTGTAGTATGTACAATGGCAATTTTACATCCATAGCAGGTATGGAGATTCTGGAAAGTGTTTCTTTTTGGTTTAATTCAGCCAAGTAGCATAGATTAGTATCTACACGGCTCTGATGAAATTTCCCATTGAGAGCAAGTTAGGAAGTACACTCGAATATGATATTGTAATTTATATATGTGCTTGATTACTTGAAAGGCAAGGACTCGACAGGATTAGAATGTTAGTCAAGTATTCTTTCAATAAATCCTTCCCCTCCCCGTTTTACCAGAGTAACCTGGTGTTGATTAAGATGATGATAAGGATTATCTAATTATATTATTTAAGACTAGGTTTTATGTATGATGCACATTCAGCCAGACTTAGGAAAGTTACATTTATTTTTGGTTACATGTAGAAGATAATAAGTATTTGTTAACTGAGCAAAAAAAAAAAAAAAAAAATCACACATAGTACTTTTTTTTTTTTTTTTGAGATGGAGTCTCACTCCATCGCCAGGCTGGAGTGCAGTGGTGTGATCTCGGCTCACTGCAACCACTGCCTCCTTCTGGGTTCAAGTGATTCTCCTGCCTCAGCCTCCTGAGCAGCTGGGACTACAGGTGCCCGCCACCACGCCTGGCTAATTTTTGTATTTTTAGTAGACACAGGGTTTCACCATATTGGCCAGGATGGTCTCGATCTCTTGACCTCATGATCCACCCGCCTCAGCCTCCCAAAGTGCTGGGATTACAGGTGTGAGCCACCGCGCCTGGCCTCACACATAGTACTTTCAAAATAAAATGTTTTATTTAAACTCTGTATTTTTGTGCTTTTGTGAATGACTAATCATATTTGCTATATATATAGCATAATGGAGATAGGGTCTAACTATGTTACCCAGGCTGGTTTCAAACTCCTGGGTTCAAAAACTTTATTTATTTAATTATTATTGTTATTATTATTCTTGAGACAGAGTCTTGCTCTGTTGCCTAGGGTGGGGTGCAAGTGGCATGATCTCTGCTCACTGCAAACTCTTCCTCCTAGGTTCAAGCGATTCCCCTGCCTCAGGCTCCCGAGTAGCTGGGATTACAGGTGCCCGCCACCAGGCCTGGCTAATTTTTGTATTTTTAGTAGACACAGGGTTTCACCATATTGCCCAGGCTGATCTCAAACTCCTGACCTCAAGTGATCCAACTGCCTCAACCTCCCGAAGTGCCGGGATTACAGGCTTGAGCCACCGCCCCTGGCCTATGCTTGCATTTATCCCTCTTGTAATCAATGCATAATTTTTAGTACAATTTAAGTGCATAACCCTGACACTCTGCTGATCCTAATGAAAATGTATACAATTGTTTCTATAGCTACCAAAGCGCAAACAAAACAAAGCAAAAACAGAAAAGTCTTCTGTGTTATGAAGACAAAAATGTCAGCATTGGAAAATCCTTGAAGCATTGAAATTCTGTGTAAAAGCATCTAAAGTCATTATTATAGAGGCCCTTTCCCTCTGAGGCCTCATCGTCAGATAGGACTATCAGATCGTCTTTTCTGTGGTGTACTGCGTTTCTGCATGGCATCATGCAGGACGCTACAAAAGGGCAGTCAGATTCAGTGTCGAGGAAGCCACTACCTCAGTGTATTTGGATCCAAATAAGAAACAGATATGAGACTCTCATTTGATGGCAGATAGAAAGTCTGAACGCCACAGGTACATGATATGCACCAGCATATGAGCTTGCTCATAGAAATGTAATCTCTCTTTTGACGTACCTTATTGGTTCATCCTATTTTATGTAAGATGAAGTATGGAGCAGAAAAATTAGGCACAGCTGAGGTCAGATATATGAGATGGGACAGCCACCAAGGCAAACACAGATAGGGACCAATGTGGGTCAGAAGACGAGGTAGTCGAAAAGCAGACAGAGTCTGTGCAAAAATGTGTGTTGAGTGACAATCTAAGATTGGGGTCTGCAGGCGTTGCCAAGGACACAAAGCAAGGGAATCCAGAAAGTGTGTGTGGCAGACTGTATTAATCAGGGTTCTTCACAACCTATAGGAGGTAAATCTGTATCTTTAGATCTGTATCTATATCTATATAATTTATATCTATATCATCTGTATCTAATATCTATATTTATATGTATATGATCTATACATATCTAAAATCTATTAATATCTATATCCATATCATTGATATCTATGTCTCCTCTATTTTATCTATATCCAATCATCTATATCTATAGAGATGTTTATTATTAGGAATTGGCTCACACAATTATGGGGACATTTCTAGAACCAAACTTCTGCTGCTGTTGAAATGAGCTGGTAAGTCCATTTCTGCAGGGTGAGCTGGGAACTGGAGACCCAGGAGAGCTGACGGTGCAGTCAGAGTCGGCTGGAGAATTCCTTCCTGCTTGGGGAGGGCCAGTCATTTGGTTCTATTTAGGCCTCCAACTGATTGGATGAGGCCCACTCGCATTATGGAAGGCAATCTGCTTTACTCAAGGTCCACCAATTTAAATGTTAATCTCATTCAAAAGCAACCTCATGGAAACACCCAGAATAATTTTTGACCAACTATTTGGGCACTGTGGGCCAGCCAAATTGACACTCAATTAACCGTCACACAGGTTCAGGTAATACACTTTTGAAAGATGAAGCCCAGCTGAGCCCGGTGGCTCACGCCTGTAATCCCAGCACTTTGGGAGACTGAGACAGGCAGATCATGAGATCAAGAGATTGAGACCATCCTGGCCAACATGGTGAAACCCTGTCTCTACTAAAAATACAAAAATTAGCTGGGCGTGGTGGCGGGTGCCTGTAGTCTCAGCTACTCGAGAGGCTGAGGTGGGAGAATTGCTTGAACCCAGGAGGTGGAGCTTGCAGTGAGCTGAGATTGCGCCACTGCACTCCAGCCTGGGCGACAGAGTGAGAATCTGTCTCAAAAAAAAAAAAAAAGAAAAAAGAAAGATGGAGCCCTTCGTCCATGACCATATTTCACCTGGCTTTCAGGTTAGAGCAAAGTGAGTTACATTCTGACAAGAACATTTACCTGAACTGTGTGCTTTATATTGCATTAGGAATATAAATGGTTGGAGAAGACAGACAAAGAGAACCACTCTTCTGTAGCAATGGGAAGGTGAAACCCCTTTTCGGACTGGCAATGTTGAAATCCAAGCATGGCTCCAATTCGAGTGGGGGACACAGATACTGTTGACCTCTTTGTTGAAAGGGATAATCTGGGAGAAAGATTCTTTTATCCTTTATGTCTGCATATTGCACTTTGGTAAGGTTAGCTGTTAGGAAAGGAGTACTAAGAAAATGGAAAAACTTTAATGATCAATATTGAGAATGAAAATATATATGCTGGGAAGCCTAATTTGATCATGACCTCGACCTGTGTAACTCTGAAGTGATTTGCTTATCGCCAGGGCATGTGCCTCCCCCCAGCATCTGCATCTTCCCCAAGCTGAGCCATCTCTTGTGGACAGGACGTCTCCAGCACCACAGGAGAAGGAACAAAGAGTGCAAGGCGTCACTTGCTCTGTGCCTCTGAGGCTGATCCAAACACACAGCTGGCACTTACATCAAAGCGAACTTGCCTTACAGGGATGTGGAGGAAGATCAGACTCTGGCACTTAGCATTTTCCTTTTATTTTAGCATAATCACCAATGCCACAACCCCCCGGGGATGGACTCATTTCAACAACAGCAGAAGCTCGCTTCTAGAAGCACTCCCGTTTGCACAGGACAGAGGTGAATGGAAATGAACATATGACATTGATAGGTATCTCTTGATATGTTTGTATAAACATTAAATTTTCTAACTATAAAAGAAATCATGTTCTTATTCCTTTTTTTTTTTTTTTGAGATGGAGTCTCACTCTATTGCCTAGGCTGGAGTGCAGTGGCGTGATCTCGGCTCACTGTAATTTCTGCCTCCCGGATTCAAGCAATTCTCCTGCCTTAGCCTCCCGAGTAGCTGGGATTACAGTCATGCACCACCATGCCCGGCTAATTGTTTTGTATTTTTAGTAGAGATGGGGGTTTCACCATATTGGCCAGGCTGGTCTCGAATTCCTGAGGTTGTGATCCACTCTCCTTGGCCTCCCAAAGGGTTGGGATTACAGTCATGAACCAGCCTCATGTGCCCAGCCTCATGTTCTTATTCTTAAGAGAAAAATAGAAGAAACAGAAGAGAATAGAGGGGAAAATATCCAATATTAAACAATCAACAAACATTAAGTATTTATTATGTGCCAGGCACTGTGCTTGAAATAACTAGTACTAAGATCCATGCATTCCATATACTCTGCATAGATCCATACATGTGAATGTCATGAATCTTCATAGAATATTCCCTCTGTCTCTCTTTTTCATATATATATATGTATTATATATACATATAAATTAAGTTTGTCTGTGTACACGTGTATATTTTTAATTCAAAGTTGGAGAATGTTTGCATGGTTCAGGATATGGCTTCTCATTTAAAAGTGACTTGTGGGCTAGGTGCGGTGGCTCATGCCTGTAATCCCAGCACTTTTTGGGAGGCTGAGGTGAGTGGATTACCTGAGGTCAGGAGTTTGAGACCAGCCTGGCCAACATAATGAAACCCCGTCTCTACTAAAAATACAAACATTAGCTGGGCGTGGTGGCGGGCACCTGTAATCCCAGCTACTTGGGAGGCTGAGGTAGGAGAATTGCTTGAACCCAGGAGGTGGAGCTTGCAGTGAGCTGAGATTGCGCCACTGCACTCCAGCCTGGGCGACAGAGTGAGAATCTGTCTCAA
>NW_012114766.1:6265102-6301639 GCF_000951035.1 Colobus angolensis palliatus | reverse complement strand
GCTGGGCGTGGTGGCGGGCACCTGTAATCCCAGCTACTTGGGAGGCTGAGGTAGGAGAATGGCTTGAACCCAGGAGGTAGAGGTTACAGTGAGCTGAGATCACACCATTGCACACTCCAGTCTGGGCAACAAGAGTGAAACTCTGTTCCCCCCAACCAAAAAAAAGTGACTTGTGGCCGGGCGTGGTGGCTCATGCCTGTAATGCCAGCACTTTGGGAGGAGGGCAGATCACAAAGTCAGGAGACGGAGACCATTCTGGCTAACATGGTGAAACCCCGTCTCTACTGAAAATACAGAAAATTAGCCAGGTGTAGTGGCGGGTGCCTGTAGTCCCAGCTACTCCTAAGGCTGAGGCAGGAGAATGAAGTGAACCCTGGAGGCGGAGCTTGCAGTGAGCTGAGATGGCGCCACTGCACTCTAGCCTGGGCGACAGAGAGAGACTCTGTCTCAAAAAAAAAAAAAAAGAAGAAGAAGAAGAAGGAGAAGAAGGAGAAGGGAGAAGGAGAAAGGAGAAGGAGGAAGGAGAAGGAGGAAGGAGAAAGGAGAAGGAGAAAGGAGAAGGAGAAAAGAGAAGGAGAAAGGAGAAGGAGAAGGAAGAAGGAAGAAGGAGAAAAGATTTCTTGAGTGCTTCCTATTGCCTGGCACTGTCCTAAGCATAAAGAGTAGATGGGTGAACAAATCAGACAGAAATGCCTGCTCCCATGGGTCTTCAATCTGGTGCGCATTTCTTATATGTGTGCATCTTTTCTGTTTCCATCTTTATTCTGTGCTCCATAGAATGCTCTTTTCTCTCATTTAATTAACCCTCCCATTCTCGAGTCTAGCACTGTCACCCAGGCTGGAGTGCAGTGGTGCGATCTTGCTCACTGCAACCTCCGCCTCCTGGGTTCAAGTGATTCTCCTACCTCAGCCTCCTGAAACCTCCTGTTCTTTAGTATCCAGGTCAAAGCCCACTTCCTTCTGTGACTCACCCTGAGCTTTTCCAGCTAGAATTCCAGCTCATCTAGTTACTGGGCATGTGCTGTGTGGTGAGCACTGACATTACTTTTCTTGAATGTTTAAACTCTTACTCTTCACCTCCCGGCTGGCACTGAGCAATGTCTCCCTTGCACTGTGGTTCTTTATGTTCATGATCCTTTTCTCCTGCGAAACACAAAGTTCTTTGCAGCCAAAGTCCAGGAGTTACCTGTGTTTGCCTCCCTTGCGTCACTAAGCACGGGGCCACCTGCACCACGGATGCATCATACATATTTCTTGAAGACTTCAAGTAAGTGAAGGGAACTGGCTGTGATTCGTGTTGTTTTGTATAAGCACACATCGGACACTGCCCAGTGGACAAAGGAAACAAAGTCTTTTGTTTTGACTCTGAGTGGGTCCAAGTCCTTCCCCATAAGGCTTGGGGACAGGCCAGTGGTGGAGTCACTGCAGGTCGTGTCCAGGAATACTTCATACCTAATGCCATGTCAGATATTAGGGATGTCATGCAACATGAGATCACCCCAAGCAAACTTTCCAAAGGATGCCTGTCCAGCTCAACTTCCTTGGAACTTTGGATGTTCTATGAGCTTTCTAATGCCGCTGTAAAAAAGTACCACACATTTAGTGGCTTAAAACAACACAAAGTTATTATCTTAAAGTTCTGGAGGTCAGAAGTCCACAATGGGTTTTAGTGGGCCAAGTCAAAGTGTCAGCAGGGCTGTGTCCCTTCTGGCGGCTTTGGAGGAAAGCGTTTCCTTGCTTTCTTCAGCTTCCAGAGGCTGCCTGTATTCCTTGGCTCACGGTTTCTTCTTTGCTCCAACCTCCGCTTCTGTGGTCACATCTCCTTCTCTGACGGTGACCCTCCATGTAAGGACCCTTGTGAGGACGTTGGGCCCACCTGGATCATCCAGGATCATCTCCCCGCTCAAGGTCCTTCATTTAATCACACCTGCAAAGTCCCCTTTGCTATGTAAGATGACATTGTCACAGGTTCTCCAGGTTAAGATGGGACATCTTTGGGAAGACGTGATTCTGTCTGTCACGGATTTTATTTATTTATTTATTTATTTATTTATTTATTTATTTATTTATTTATTTATTTATTTTTATTTTATGGAGTCTCCCTCTATTGCCCAGGTTGGAATGCAGTGGCGCAATCTCGGCTCACTGCAACCTCCGCCTCCTGGGTTCCAGAGATTCTCCTGCCTCAGCCTCCCGAGTAGCTGGGATTACAGGTCCGCACCATCATGCCTGGCTAGCTTTTTGTATTTTTAGTAGAGACGGGGTTTTGACATATTGGCCAGGCTGGTCTTGAACTCATGACTTCGTGATCTGCCCACCTCGGCCTCCAAAGTACTGGGCTTACAGGTGTGAGTCACCGTGCCTGGCCACGTCACAGGTGTTATTGTCACCACTTCTTCAGTTTCCAGGCTTCTCAAAAGGGTTGGGGTTGACAGAGGGCAGATATGTCTGTGGTTGGTGTTATAAGTTAGTTAGAGCATGAAGATCTTGAGTATCCTGCCTCGCAATAGCTGGTACTAAAGCCCTTGTGCATCCTTTTGATTTAGCATTCTACTGTTTAGAACACGCTTGTTCTTTGGAACCTACTTCCTGAATTTCCTTTCACTCTTTCCACAGTTATGTTCCCACAGCCTAGAATAATAGGACAATAGAATGGTAAGCCAGGAAAATCAACTCTGTTGGTCCTGGGTGTAGAGGAGGTGAAATATCAGGGAGAGAAATGAGGGATGGGGAATAATTCGTGATTATAATATTTTATTTTTTCGGCAATGCAACATCTTGTTAGGCTAGTTTGTCCCAAAATGTTTTTTAAAACATACATTTTGCATATGGAGAATTCTGGTTTTTAAAATATTATTCTGATCCTGTAGCATTTTTTTTTTTTGCCCAGACATGCAAGATACATTATTTGCAAAAGCAGTAAAAGTTCATCTACAGAGAAGATATGTTTAAACAATAGTAATTTGAAAATCATAATGCAGTGGATTGAATGTTTGTGTCCCCCCCAAATTCATATGCTGAAGTCCTGGGAAGATAGGCCTTAGGAAGGTGATTAGTTGTGCGGGTGGAATCCTGATGATAAGATGAGTAGGGGCCCTATAAGAAGAGGCCCCCAAGAACACTCATTCTCAGCCACTTGAGGACGCAGTGAGAAGCACTGTCTGTGAACCAGGACACAGGCCCTCACCAGACACTGAATCAGCCGGCACCTGACCTTGGACCTCTAGCCTCCAGAACTCTGAGAAATACATGTTTGTTGTTTAATCCACCCAGTCTGTGGGATTCTGTCATGGTAGCCCCAAATGACTGAGATACATACATAAATCAACACCAGGATGACGCTCTCTTTTCTTTTCCTCATATTGTCCTTTTCTGGCTGTAATTTGGAAAAATAATATCTGCCATGTACATGTGCACACTCACCCAGTATTAGGTGTGATAATGCTGCTTTTGTTTTGAATGCTTTTGTTTTGAATGTTTTGAATGCTTTTGTTTTAGTGAATGACTAAATCTTTTGTCAGTTTCATAAAACAAATTGATTATGGTTTCTCTATTACCCCTATAACTAAGATTTGTGATGTCAGCCATTGGTGATCTTACTTAAACATTTCTCACTCAGAAGCTGGTGAAGACACGAGAAATGTTACACAAACATTCTACCAGGAAGTTTGACAATATAGGAAAATGGTCTCGCTGTCAATCCCTTGGAGATAATTGGATAGTTTACAGGGAGTCAACTGATAGAATGAGAGACAGTCTCTACATACTGCCCTGAGAACATACCTAACATTTGGGTTTAATTTTATTGATTGATTGCTTGCTTGATTGAGACAGAGTCTCACTCTGTCACCAGGCTGGAGTGCAGTTGCGTGATCTCAGCTCACTGCAACCTCCGCCTCTGAGGTTCAAGCGATCCTCCTGCCTCAGCCTCCTGAGTAGCTAGGATTATAGGTGCCTGCCACCACACCCAGCTAATTTTTGTATTCTTAGTAGAGATGGGGTTTCACCATGTTGGCAAGGATGGTCTCGATCTCTTGACCTGGTGACCAGCCCGCCTTGACCTCCCAAAGTGTTGGGATTACAGGCGTGAGCCACCACGCCTGGCTGAGTTTAATTTTATTTTACAAGAAATACAAGAAGAGGATCATGTGGGCCCCTCTTTCCATTTACAGTTTGGGACAGTCTTGCAAGTCCAGAAGAAGTGAGGAAAATGAGAAATGTGATTATTGTAGTTAATATGCTAAGTGTCCCACAGAAAATTTTGATTTTGTTACTGTTTGGAAGTGAAACTCACTACATTCAACAAGGATTTAATATCTGTGGATTAAAAATTAATGTGCACTATTAAATTCAATCCAGATTATTTATTTAAACAGATAAAATACATAAATCAGAAGTGGTATGCTGATGAAAACAAAGAAACACAGGCTATATTTTTAGAAATAATTACAGATTATTTTTCAACTGTATTTTCTTTAACCTTGATAAATATATTACACTAAATAATATATTTTTTCTCTGGTGGAGTGTAAAATTGTCTAAAATAATTTCTTCTGTTTCCTCTACAAATGGAAAATAGCTGTAAATATGTTGGCTTATAATTTGTTTTTGATCTCTGGAAAACAATGACTTTTGACTTCTTAGCTGAGAGGACTGGGTTTTATATTTGTGTGGTCTTCAGATTACAATGGGTTATGATTGGAAAGGTAGCCTGTAAGTCAGTTGTTTGGTTTATGAGACCTGGTTGGATTTTGTGGACCAATCAGTGAGGGTAGCAGGTACCAGCATGTACCTTTGGGATGTGCCCTGTAAGGGGGACACCTGCCTTGGTAACGATGGCTCTGGGGGAAAGGGGTGCTGCCTGACTGCGTTGCTCTGTCTCATCAATTGTTCCCCAAATCCCCACTGCAGGGAGGCCCTGACTTCCTGCACTTGGCTTCTGAGTTCCCCTCCAGCCGGGCTCCTCTTCCTGTCGGCTCACTGTCTTCCCAGCCACCTCCAGCTTCAATGCCCACGAAGCCCTGCACTTTGCATCTCGGATCACTGAGGGAGCCTGACAGACACTCAGGGCTTTTGGTTAACAATCTGCACAACTCTGGCTTTTATTTTGCTATTTCCCATTGCCATAGGTGGGGCCAAAACCCTATTGAACACATGATCTATCTGAGTTAGAGGATAAATCAGAATCACAGACTAGAGGCCAGGCACGGTAGCTCACATCTGTAATCCTAACACTTCGAGAGGCCGAGGCAGAAGGATCACGAGGTCAGGAGATCGAGACCATCCTGGCTAACACAGTGAAACCCCATCTCTACTAAAAAATATAAAAAATTAGATGGGCGTGGTGGCGGGCGCCTGTAGTCCCAGCTACTCGGGAAGCTGAGGCAGGAGAATGGCGGGAACCTGGGAGGCAGAGCTTGCAGTGAGCGGAGCTCACGCCACTGCACTCCAGCCTGGGCCACAGAGTGAGACTCCGTCTCAAAAAAAAAAAGAATCACAGACTAGAATACAATAAAATCCAAGTCTTCTCCTACAGATGAGGAAGTTTGCAGTGCACCAGGAACTACGCTCAGTCATTTACATCTGCACACTTAGTATTCAAGACAAATTTATGAGGCAGACATTACATTTTGAATTATTCCCATTTTACAGCTGAAGATACGGAGGTTACAGAGATGACGTAAACTGCTTAGCTTGCAGACGGCCTTCAGGCCTCGGCTAGACAGAAACGCGGGGATCAAAAGCGCACATTGCTCTCTTTAAGAGGAACCCACCTCTTCCCTCCGGCAAGGAGGCTCCTGTAGAGCCAGTGCCAGGGTATAAGGCGTTTTCCATTTTCTTTCAACTCCCAGTAGTCTAGAAAATAAAGATACTTTTCTACTTTCCACCATTGTGATCAAATGTATTAAAATAAAAAGCTTAATAATAACATGAAAAATGAATGCCAACTGGAATTCCCACAGTGGCCCTCCTGGGTATTTTTCAGATTACTTACAGAGGCTGGAAGGACTCTTACAGCATCTACATTCCTAGCTGGCACTTGTAACTGCCCCACCCAGGCAGATACCACTAACGCTGCCACGTGGTTGCTGTGAGGATCCATACCACTTGGTAAGTCACTGATGTGGTCTGACTGCTGCTCTCCGGTATGTGGCTGGCAGGCTTTCCCACGTCTTTCACTTGCAGACCAGAAGCAGCTGAGCTGTGAGGCCCATGGAGTTGTGCAACCAGGGGAGTGAGACAGAGAGCCCCACATGGGAACTGGCAAATAGAAGGTGTTCTGGATGATTCATGGAAAAAGGGTTACACGGACCCATGGCTGGGCTGGCATGCATCCTCTGCACACATTCATTTGTTGGAGTAGATTTGATTCACGTATGGGTCCTTAGAGGGGATGATGCTGGGGCTCTCCCCTGACCACGGGGGTGGATTTCTTGTGTGTGCGTGTCTTTGGGTGTGAGTTTTGCTCCAGCAGCAGCATCAGTTGCTGCAGGCTATGGGCACCAGCTTTGTCTGTGTGTGCAGAGATGTGGAAGGGACCCTGGCTGAGTCTTATCCAATACCAGACAGGTCGGTGAGCAGGAAACCCACAGGTGAGTGAGTAGAAATCCCAGCATCCCTGCCTTGGTTTCGGGCTATTCCGAGGCATTCTTACTCCCATGGACCCAGGCTCAAGCTGCCCTCTGAGGGCTCTGCTGAGATCGCACCTGCTGGGTACCGGCCTCCATGACCTGCTCCCTTGCCGGCCAATTGCTTTCTTCCAAGAGCATGTCCCTGTCTCAGGCTCTGCTTCTGGGGACCTCAACCTGAGACAAACCTAGTACTGATAAATAAATTGTGGAATCTTCACCAGAAGGGATTATGCAGTCATTAAAACTGATGATTTAAAGGCTGGGCACGGTGGCTCACTCCTGCAACCCTAGCACTTTGGGAGGCCAAGGTGAGAGGATCATCTGAGGTCAAGAGTTCGAGACCAGTCAGACTAATATGGTGAAACCCCATCTCTACTAAAAATAAAAAATTAGCCGGGCATGGTGGCGTGCACCTGTAGTCCCAGCAACTTGGGAGGCTGAGAAAGGAGGACTGCTTGAACACAGAAGGTGGAGGTTGCAGTGAGCTGAGATCGTGCCACTGCACTCCAGCCTGGCTACAGAGCAGGACTCTGTCTTGGAAAAAAAAAAAAAAAGTGATGATTAAAAAGCACAATTATGGATTCATAAACTTTACAATTTATGGTTAGGAAGAAGACACAGTCTACCAAAATGTCTATGGTTTTTAATTTTTGTAAGAAAAATGTGAGCATGGATAAACCTCAAAATCTATAATAAGAAATATCTTCAGGATATGACTGGGCGCAGTGGCTCACGCCTGTAATCCCAACACTTTGGGAGGCCGAGACAGGTGGATCACCTGAGTTCAGGAGTTTGAGACCAGCCTGGACAACACGGTGAAACCCTGTCTCTATTTAAAATACAAAATATAGCCGGATGTGGTGGTAGTCGCCTGTAATCCCAGCTACTCAGGAGCCTGAAGCAGGAGAATTTCTTAAACCCGGGAGGCAGAGGTTGCAGTGGGCTGAGATCGTGTCACTGCACTCCATCCAGCCTGAGTGACAGAGCAAGACTCCGTCTCGGGGGGGTGGGGTGGGGTGGGTGGGGGAAGAAACATCTTCAGGAAAAAGTAATTTTAATTTTTTTTCTATTTGTTTGTTTGCATTTAAGAACTTTTATATATTAAAAATTACAGCTGGCTGGGCACAGTGGCTCACGCCTGTAATCCCAGCACTTTGGGAGGCTGAGGAGGGTGGATCACCTGAGGTCAGGAGTTCGAGACCAGCCTGGCCAACATGGTGAAACCCCGTCTCTACTAAAAATACAAAATTAGCCGGGCGTGGTTGCACATGCCTGTAATCTCAGCTACTCGGGAGGCTGAAGCAAGAGAATCGCTTGAACCAGGGAGGTGGAGGTTGTGGTGAGCCAAGATCGTGCCATTGCACTCCAGCCTGGGCAACAAGAGCAAAACTCTGTCTCAAATAAATAAATAAATAACAGCTGGCTGGGCACAGTGGCTCACGCCTGTATTCCCAGCACTTTAGGAAGCCGAGGCAGGTGGATCACGAGGTTCAGGAGTTCGAAAACAGCCTGATCAACATGGCGAAACCCCGTCTTTACTAAAAATACAAAAATTAGCCAGGCATGGCGGTGTGCGCCTGTAATCCCAGCTACTCAGGCGGCTGAGGCAGGAGAATTGCTTGAATCTGGGAGGCAAAGGTTGCAGTGAACTGAGATTGTGCCATTGCACTCCAGCCTAGGCAACAGAGTGAGACTCTGTCTCAAAAAAATAATAAATAAATAAATAAATAAAATAAAAATAAATAAATAAATAAGTTGGGGAGCTGGATGGTGGAGATGGTTGCACACCAGTGTGAATGTCCCCACTGCTGCTGAACTACACACTTCAACGCGGTTGATGTTGTAAATTTTATTTTACATAGTTATGACTATTTTACCACAATAAAAAAAAAACTGATAAAAATGGAGACTCTGGGACAGCATGGTGACAAAGATTCTTTGCATGATCCAACTTTCATGATCTATATTTATGTCATTAGCTATATATTTATCAGGCTCCCAAACCTTCTCCTAGGCCCATCTGTACACTTCCTTGTAAAATCAGCTTTTGCAAAAACCTTGCTAAGTCAGTTTAGCAAGAACCTGCCACCATCAGTATCTGATCACCCTTGATGACACTGGATCGGGTTCCCCATCCTCTGCCATCCCACTGGTAATGTCTAAACACCCTGGCCTGCTTTCACCATGGATCCTGCTAGGTTGGTTTCGACAGCATCCCCCGACCTCCGGTTTCCTGTTAGTCACGTTCCACCCGCTGACCTCACCCCCACCTCGCTCCTTGGCTGTGCATTCCCACTTGCTCATGCTGTATTCAGAGTTGAGCCCAGTCTCTCTCCCTCACTGCAAAATCCTGTTGCAGTGGTCTCTATGCCTATCGCCATGGTCTCCAGAATAAAGCCTTCCTTCCTTGTTTTAACAAGTATTATTGAATATTTTATTTCTTTAGTAATGAGCTCCAGGAGGTTTTCTGATCACTTTCAGTCTTTACAGGGAAGCCCTTAGCATGTCACAGTTCCCCAGTGATTTCCACTCTGTCTAGGAGGAACTGTCACATGCCTTGTCCCCTTTGCACATTGCCCTATGGACAGGGATGGTTGGGGGGATAAGAGCGAGGATGTCAGCGACTGGTTATCCACATGACCCTGAGACCTTTCGCGAGTCAACGCAGAATGTTCAGTGTTGTTTCCAGAAGCAGAGCTTTTTGAATCAGATCAATCTGAGGCAGTATTTTCCCTGTGCAATCTCATCTGCAGACTTTTTTTAGTGTCCTGTGGATTATTGCTATTATTCTCAAAAATTTAATTGAAAGTGAGGGGATGAATGTGGCAGTAAAATTTGAGTATAAAAAGGATGGCTTTAGAATGAATGGTTTTAAATATGTCTGTATGCACTAAAGTTTATTTGGTTACAGTTTTTACTACTGACTTGTTAGCTGTATCTCTATTTTCTGCTTTATGGATCTGGCTGTTCTTATTTAAAAGTATAAACAAGCAAAACCTTTACTTGGTAAGTCTGATAGTTCTGTGGCCAGATGGTGCCAGTTCACTTCCAGCTGAACTGATACAGCCTGACCACATTCCATGCTGACAAATAAGATGAAAGATTCTCTTGTGTGGCATGAAACTGTTAAATATCTCAAATAATTTTCTTCTGGAAGTAGAACTGCTGCCGATAAATGTGATATTGAGCAACTGCAGAACAGATTTTTCCTTATAGTAAATGTTTAATCTAATTTCCCATGGTCTTATGCTTCTGGTGTTATCTCATAGTCCCTAAATGTAAAATCATCCTCAGAACCTGCATTAACGAATAAAGCTAGGTGTAGGAAGCCAAAATAATGAAAAACAACGCCGTAGATGTGCAAAGGCTAAATGGGGCCAAGCTGGTTTTATTATCTTTGTATATACTCAGTTTGCCAATTTTTTTTTTCCCTGGGATTCTTTTAATGATAGTGTATAGGGTTTTGATAGCATACAGATAATGCCAATTTGGTTGACAAATCCTAGCAACAGAATTATCCTAAATACACTTTCGGGGGACATGATCAGAATCATTATGCAGCTCTGTGGGCAGCTGTGGGAAGGGAAGACACTTTGATGTCAGGGCTAAGACAATGGCCTTTTTTGTGAAAAGTACTAAGAAGACAAACTCATCAGTGTTCGTAGTGATGGATTAGCATATCTTGAACACAGTGACCATATTTTCTGAACCCCAATATTAGAATGCATGTGGTTCATCTGAATAATTTGGATACATGGTCAGGAGTCCTAGCACAGCAGCTGTTTTCTCTCTCTAATCCTTATTCATAAACTTTCTTAGTCTATTTGTGTTGCTATAAAGGAATACCTGAGGCTGGGTCTTTTATAAGAGGAGAGATTGGGCCGGGCGCTGTGGCTCACGCCTGTAATCCCAGCACTTTGGGAGGCCGAGATAGGCAGATCACGAGGTCAGGAGATCGAGACCATCCTGGCTAACACAGTGAAACCCCATATCTACTAAAAATACAAAAAAGTAGCCGGGCATGGTGGTGGACGCTTGTAGTCCCAGCTACTCGGGAGGCTGAGGCAGGAGAACGGCATGAACCCTGGAGACGTGAGAAACGTACCAATTTTTCTCATCTTCTCTCAAGAGTCTTTGGGCCAGGCGCAGTGGCTCAAGCCTGTAATCCCAGCACTTTGGGAGGCCAAGGTGGGCAGATCACCTCTGGTCAGGAGTTTGAGACCAGCCTGGCCAACATGGTGAAACCCTGTCTCTACTAAAAATGCAAAAATTAGCCAGGCATGGTGGTGGATGCCTGTAGTCCCAGCTACTCAGGAGGCTAAGGCAGGAGGATGGCGTGAACCCAAGAGATGGAGCTTGCAGTGAGCCGAGATTGCGCCATTGCACTCCAGCCTGGGCGACAGAGTGAGACTCCGTCTCCAAACAAACAAACAAACAAAAACAGAAACAAAAAGAAACCTCTTCCTTCAACAGATATTTCCACAAATTGTTTTCCTGGTGCCACCACTTTGTAAGGTTTTTCTAACTCAATAGATGACTTAACTGCCTGTTGGACTTATATATCTCCCCTAAATCATTTCGTATCCTCTTGCTTTCATTTAAGGCAGAGTTTGGGTCCCCTTTATGGTAGGATTGGACAATCAGGCTAAACTCTCTTGCTTTTCTTGCTTTTCTCCTACCTCGTTATCAAAGAATTCACCCTCTGGTGCTCTGAGAGACGAAACTGATACTGCAAGTTTCCCCTCTAGAGATTGACTGAACTGGAATCCACTTCCTGTTTCTAAACAAGACAGGTGCTCCTGTCACAGTAGAACGGAGTGTTAGTTTCAAAATGCAGTTTGAAATATTTTTCCTTTCTTGCTTTTAGCCTTGAAATATATTAATACTTTAAAATTCTTTGTTTCCCTCCCTTCTCATCACACACTTCCTTGCATTGCTAGCCTATCTAATTATGTGCTTGCCTAGAAGTTTCAGGGGCTAATCTTGAGACAAACCAGGTATGGAGACCTAGCTGTGAAATTCCGGAGATCACCTTAAGGCAGTTAGTCTACAACCCAGCCATTGTCCGAATGATGCCAGCCCATACTCCCGGTGAATTGTGACTCAAGATGGCCGCTGGAACAAGACACACAGACCTTGGACCCAGCACCATCCCACATGCCACCCATTCCAAGTTCCCCTTTGTAAACCCTTCTCCTCAGCCTGACGTTTGGAATGGTCTTTTAAGGGCATGGGCCTGGCCATTCCCCAGCTGCTAGCATTTGAATAAAATTGCTTCCTTTCAGCATATCTCACTTCTTGAGTTTTTGACCTCTGACTAGCTGAATTTGCAGCTGGACTTGGGTTTGGGTATGACAGGAAATGATCCTAAATGACACTGCAAAGCTGCCCAATTTTAAAGCCACCCTATATTCATTTTTTGACCAATAATTCTTAATTATTGTTACACAGATCCTGTTGATGCAGTAACTGACTTTTTCTTTGGCTTCCATACATCCTTCATGTTTATTACATCAGAGGTGCCTCTGAATTGCATTTTTCTGTTGCATATTACCAGCATCTGAATGGCAGAATTAAAATAATAACCTATAAGGCGGTTGAAATTAATGCATTGGTTATCCCTGGGGAGTAGGGATCAAAGGTAGTGGATAATTTTATTTTCTATTTCATAAACTTCTGTATTCATTTCCTTTTTACTACAAGCCAGTGTCACATTTCTAATGACAAATAAAGAAAATGTTTTCACAAGGCAGACAAGTAGTTGCAAAGATGGTTAAATTGGTAAATCCAGATCAGTTATGCATCTCAAGTACCAGTCTTCTTTGAGCAATAATTTCATTGAATCAAAGTCTAATTCAGTGTTTCTACTTGCTTTCTCAGGGCCCTAATTCCTCTAATATAGAATGGCTGTGAGATTGACCAGGAATTACTTCTTTGAGTGCAAAACAGAAAGTGGAAAAGAGCCATTCTCGTCTCCAAATGTGTATTTGGTATACATTTTCAGAAATGAATTAAAAAACACTGAAAATGTAATATATTTTTGCTAGTGTTTGAGTGATTGTTAAATAACAATCCACTTGAAGTTTTAACATTTGCTATTGCTGCTGAATATTTATGTACTTCTGCAGTGCCATCTATTATGATCAATAAAAGATGTATACATAAGGAGATATGAAGGTATGCCACCATTGGGGTGACCTTAACTTGAAGGAAGAACAAAACAGAAAAACTAAACCAGCAAGCTAATTAATGAGAGACGGCAGCCCAACCTTTGTGCAAACCATCTTCCAAATATTTTGGTCAAAATGTTGTTTTTAGGACAATGGTATAGAATGGAGGAATGCAAGTCATTATGAGGCAGTGAATGCCTTGGAAGATGTTTTATTCAATGAGTACATTAATTAGACTCTGTTGGTTAGGGGTGAGAGAAAGCAGTCGACCCTACTGAAATCATGTGTTTATTCCTGCTAGGGAGATGGTGGACTCCCTAGTCTTTTTTTTTTTTTTTTTTGAGACAGAGTCTTGCTCTGTCACCCAGGCTGGAGTGCAGTGGCACGATCTCGGCTCACTGCAAGCTCCGCCTCCCGGGTTCACACCATTCTCCTGCCTCAGCCTCCTGAGTAGCTGGGACTGCAGGTGCCCGCCACCATGCCTGGCTAATTTTTTGTATTTTTAGTAGAGATGGGGTTTCACCGTGTTAGCCAGGATGGTCTTGATCTCCTGACCTTATGATCCACCCGCCTCAACCTCCCAAAGTGCTGGGATTACAGGTGTGAGTCACCATGCCCGGCCCAGACTTCCTAGTCATTGACTGACCAGGTTGCAACCTGTGCCCATGATGGTGGGGGGAGGGGCCTGATAATGCACAATCCCATCAGGATGAGATGGAGTGGAGGAGGGGTTGTTCTCCAAAATGTCACTGGATGGACAAACCACAGTGCCCACCATGGAGGGCCATTTACCTAGGGTCTGGTAAATTTATCAGCACTTAGAAGACTACCTAAAGGGAATTACATTTAGACATTGGATAATTAAGTGGATATATATTCTTCTAACTTCCAGTCTAGCCAAGCACTTGTAAAAAAAATGACTTCATCATAAATGACCTAGCAAACCAAGAAAAAAATATTGCTCAAATCAGATCCTATGACAGCTTTGTTGGAAATGCATAAACTACATTTGGGACATCTTGATGATCATTGCTTCAAAAATTTTTAAAGACTCCTCTGAGTGACAGAAATCTCCTTCATCTAAACTAACTTATTTCATTGCATGTAAAAATTTGGATCTGTCATAAATAATTATACTTAGGATGATGATGATCAATGGATACCCTTTTACAAAATGATGACTATTTGTCAGGCACCTGTGAAGCTTATCACATGCATTTTCTTACATAACTTTTTTTGTTTGTTTGTTTTGAGACGGACTCTCACCTTGTTGCCCAGGCTGGAGTGCAATGGTGCAATCGTGGCTCACTGCAAACTCTGTCTCCCGAGCTCAAGTGATTCTCCTCCCTCAGCCTCCCAAGTAGCTGGGATTATAGGAGTGCACCACCATGCCTGGCTAATTTTTGTATTTTCAGTAGAGATGGGATTTCACCATATTGGCCAGGCTGGTCTCAAACTCCTAACCTCAGGTGATCCACCCACTTTGGTCTCCCAAAGTGCTGGGATTACAGGCATAAGCCATCGCGCCTGGCCCATGTTTTCTTACATAATTTCTACAAAAACTGTATACGTTTTAAAATCCTCATTTTTATAAATAGGTCTGAACAAAGCACATAGCTTATTTGAGTTCACGTTATGTCGTTAATCAGGGATTCAAACCAGATTTGCCTGTTTCTACAGCCTGTCCTCTCACCTGCTCTACTATATTGACCTGACCTGAGCTGCAGTATGCCTGCATGAATGAAGGGAATGAGACATTGCAGCAATTATTCACAGAGCTGAGCATGGCGGGTGGGGTGGAGAGTGGCTCTTTTTGGAGAGGGAGATGATTTGACATCTTAGATGACTTAGGGGTATCATTTTTCAACTAAAGCATTCACTTAGCTGTTATCGTTCAGGCCATTTGTATTCATTCAATTTTCCATCTAGCAAGGTAACCACTTTTAATTTTCATATGTAAAATAGATAAATGTAGTTTTTATTTAGGGGATTGCCTCCTGAATGAAACCCAGTATCTTTCACCATTAATTGCTCCATTTAAGTTTTGGGAGGGTAAAACAATAACAGTATTTGCATGGTGCTTCATAATTAGTTGAGCATTTTCCAATTCATTGCCTGCAATGTAACAAGGCAGATATTGGTCCCTCTATTTCATTGATGAGGAAACAAATTTAGAGAGTTGTGTGACTTTTTCTAAATCTTCAGACTCCAAATCTTATGCTCTATTCCTTACAATTCTTTAAAAAGCAACTGAAAGGTGGTGATAGAAAGGTGAGCAGAGTTGTACTGTAATCAAATAGAGATGAGCATAAACAATGGAAGTAAACTGCCAGTTGGAAGAAGTATAGTGAGATGTCATTCAAAGCTATTAATAACTTTATAGGACAGTGGTTTTCGCATTAGTTTTTCGTTTTTGTTTTTGAGACAGTCTCGCTCTGTTGCCTAGGCTGGAGTGCAGTGGCGTGATCTCGGCTCACTGCAACCTCCATCTCCTGAGTTCAAGCAATTCTCTGCCTCAGCCTCCCTAGTAGCTGGGATTATAGGCACCCGCCACCATGCCCAGGTAATTGTGTTTTTTTTGTATTTTTAGTAGAGATGGAGTTTCACCATCTTGGCCAGGCCAGTCTTGAACTCCTGACCTCATGATCCATCCGCCTCAGCCTCCCAAAGTGTTGGGATTACAGGCGTGAGCCATCGCACCCGGTCCACACTAATTTTTTAGCTGTAGAATGGGTGTCACCACCACCATTGCCTGCAACACATTTGTGTTGATGATTATTTCTTTTTCTCTTTTCTTCTGTTAATGTGGGGAATGTCGCAGCTCAATTTTCTAATCTTAATCTTGCATTCCTGGAATAAACCCAACTTCATGGTTATGTATTATTATATATTGCTGGATTTGATTCATGATTATTCTATGTATTGTTTTACACCTGTGTTCATGGGAATTACTGACCTATATATTTTTTTCTTACTGTGATGTCCTTACTAGGTTTTAGTATCCAGGCTATGTGGCTGTTATCAAAAAAGTTGGCATTTCAACTTTTTCCTTTTTAAAAATACTCTGTAAGATTTCATGTAAGATTGATATTATTTCTTCCTTAAATAGTAGGAAGAATATGCTGGTGAAGTCATCTGGGCCTGTAATTTTCTTTTGGAAAATATTGTAAATTATGAATTAAAATTTTTTAAGTGCATATATTAATAATAACCTTCAACTTTTCTATTTCTTCTTGTGTCAGTTTTGCTAATTTGTGTCAGTTTTGCTAATTTGTGTTTTTCAAGTCATGTTTTAGTTAGGGTTCTCCAAAGAGACAGAACTGATAGGAGATGTGTATATGCATACATATGTGTACACCCATACACACACGAACACACACACACACATACACAGAAGAAGGGAATGATTAGGAGTATTTGCTCACTTGGTTAATGAGGCTGAGGCTGAGAAGTACCACAGTCTGCCACCTGTAAGCAGGAGAACCAGGGGAAGCCAGCAGCATGGCTCAGTCCAAGTCCAGAGGCCTCAGAACCAAGGAAACCAATCGTGTAGCTCTCAGTCTGATGCTGAAGACCCAAGAGTCCTGGAGATACTGGTGCAATATACAGAGTTCAAAAGTCAGAGAACCTGGAGTTCTGATGTCCAAGGGCAGGAGAACAAAGGCATCCTGGCTCCAGCAGAGAGAGCAAGTAAAAATTTGTTCTTTCTTCACCTTTCTGTTACACCTCTGGGTCCTCAGCCAACTGGATGATATCCATTCACATTGAGAATGGATCTTCCCCATTCAGTCCCCTGACCTATATGCCAGTCTCCTGCAGAAACACCCTTCCAGATATACCTGGAGCACCCCAGTCTTTCCAGTCAAATGCTAAACCACCTGGTTTCCCTTCCAGCAGAAGAGCAATGAGCTTAGTGGTTACTCAGACACTGAAAATAATAAATGTGATAATTAAGGACAAATGACGCTCTGCCAGCTATCTGAGTACCCCTTAATCCAAGCAAGTTTGACACCCAAAATCAATCACTGTCCATTTTATTTAAAATTTCTATGTAATGGTATGAAGTTGCTTATAACATCTTCTTTCTCTCTTTTTAATATCTCTAAGGTCTTGAGTGATGGCTTTTCATTCTTCATATTTGTAATTAGTTATTTCTCTTTTTATTTTAATCAAAATTGCCAGGGTTGAATCAGTCTTATTGGTCTTTTCAAAAAAGTCAATTGTTGGCTTTTGTGATTTTTTTTTCTCTAGCATGAAATTATTCTTACCTTATTAATTTATGTTCTTATTTTAATTGCTTTCTTCTTTCTTTTTTTTTCCTAAGACAGAGTCTTGCTCTGCTGTCCAGGCTGGAGTGCAGTGGCATGATCACAGCTCACTGCAGCCTTGACCTCCCAGGCTCAAGTGATCCTCCCACCTCAGCCTCCTGATTAGCTGGGACAACAGGCACACACCACCAGACCTAGCTAATTTTTGTATTTTTTGTAGAGGCAAGGTTTCACCATGTTGCCCAGCATGGTCTGGAACTTCTGGGCTCAAGCGATCCACTCACCTTGGCCTTCCAAAGTGCTGGGATTATAGGCATGAGCCACAGTACCTGGTTTTAATTGCTTTCTTCTTTCTAATATTTGTCAGTTTAATTTACTGTTATTTTAATTTCTTGTGATACATTCTTATATCACAATTTTTCCACTTTCTTCTTTTATAATACATATGTATATATATTAAGTTGATAACTTTCTCTTTAAGCATGACTTCAGCTGCGTTATACAATAATTCATATTTTCATTGTCATCAGCTTAAAATATTTCCTAACTTGTTCTAAGTTTTTCTTTAATCCATGGGTTATATAGAAAATAATTTCTTAGTCTGAAACATTTGGGAATCTTCTAAATTATCTTTTTTTGTTAGTGATGTCTAGGCTAATTTCACTGTAGTGAAACACAGGTTCTAGATCATTCAATCCTTTGATATTTATTGAGTTTTTTAAATGACTCATCATATAATCAATTTTTGATAAATGTTCTACATACCTTTTAAAAGAAAGTTCATTCTACACTTATTAAATGTAGTGTTAAGTATATGTAGAGTAGGTCAAATTTGTCAATTGTGTTGTTAAATATTTCATATCTGTAGAGTAGGTCAAATTTGTCAATTGTGTTGTCAAATATTTCATATCTCTGCATCTTTTTGTCTGACTCTTCTATCATTTACCAAGAGAGAAACATTAAAATCTCCCAGTCTGTGGATTTATTTTATTTTATTTTATTTAACTTTTGGAGCTATATTGCTAGGTGCAAGTAATTTAAAATTTTTTTTCTCCCTGGAGGATCAACTCTTTTATAATCTTTAAATGTCTTTATTTCTATTAATGCTGTCCATCTAATTTGTTTGATAGTAATGCAACTATACCTGCTGTATTTTGGTTAATGCTTATATGATACATCTTTTCCAATCATTTTACTTCAAACATCTCTGTGTACTTAAATTTTCCATATTTAAATATGCAAGCATAATATAGTTGTTTCTAAAAATGTAGTCTATTAATCTTTGCCTTTTAATTGGAGAATTTAGTAATTTATATTTATTGTAATTACTAGTTTAGCTCATTTATACTAAATGTAATTATTATCATATTTGGGTCATAGATATAAATATATCACATTACTATCTGTATTCTATTTGTTCTTTTTCTTTTCTGTTTGTTATTTTTGTTATTCTGGTTGTTTTGGATTTGGGAACCTTCTGATTTTAGACACATTTTCACTTCTGCTTCACAGTCGCCTCATGCATGATTTCAATTCCTAAGAGTTTCTGGAGTTTAGTGATATAAACTAGCAATAATAAGAAAATTTTTTTTTTTTTTGAGACAGAGTCTCCCTCTGTCACCAGGTTGGAGTGCAGTGGTGCAATCTCGGCATATTGCAACCTCTGCCTCCTGGGTTCAAGCAATTCTGCTGCCTTACCTTCCTAAGTAGTTGGGACTACGGGCGTGCACCACCACGCCCGGCTAACTTTTGTACTTTTAGTAGAGACAGGGTTTCACCATGTTGGCCAGGATGGTCTCTATCTCTTGACCTTGTGATCCACCCACCTCAGCCTCTGAAAGTGCTGGGATTACAGGCGTGAGCCACTGCGCCAGGCCATAATAAGTTTTTTATTTCATTTCCTCTCTCTATTAGCTAGTTATTATTACATGCTTTTATTAATCTTTTAGTGATTATTTTAGAAATTAAAATACGCATTCTTGGCATTTTAGAGACTACTACAAATTATGCTCTTGTCTGTATTTTCCATCTTTTAATCTTTGTGTATTCAGTGAGAATGTTTTATTTAAACCTCCCTTGTTTTTCACTAGTATTCTCTTCCATTGGACTTATTCTGTTCTTAAACCTTTCTATTTAATTTCTTATTTTAGTTATCATATTTTCGGTACTAAAATTTTTATGTGATTTTTTTTTTTTTGAGACACAGTCTTCTTGTTCTGTTGCCCAGGCTGAAGGGCAGCAGCACGATCTTGGCTCACTGCAACCTCCGCCTCCCATTTTTAATTCCCAAAAGAATTCGAGAGATTTTTTTGCCTCAGCCTCCCCAGTAGCTGGGACTACAGGTATGCGCCACTGTGTCTGACTAATTTTTTTTTTTTTAAGGCGGAGTCTCGCTCTGTCGCCCAGGCTGGAGTGGCGCCATCTGGGCTCACTGCAAGCTCCGCCTCCCGGGTTCACGCCATTCTCCTGCCTCAGCCTCCCGAGTAGCTGGGACTACAGGCCACCCTGCCGGGCTAGTTTCTTGTATTTTTTTAATAGAGACAGAGTTTCACCGTGTTAGTCAGGATGGCCTCTATCTCCTGACCTCGTGATCTGCCCGCCTCGGCCTTCCAAAGTGCTGGGATTACAGGCGTGAACCACCGCACCCGGCCTTTTTTTTTTGTATTTTCAGTGGAGACAGGATTTCACCATGCTGGCCAGACTAGTCTGGATCTCCTCACCTCAGGTGATCCGCCCGCCTCGACCTCTCAAAGTGCTGGGATTACAGGCATGAGCCACCGCACCTGGCCTGATTGTTTATTTGAAATAAATTTCTGTTTCCTGGTGAAACTACTGTCATCTATTTCATTGAACACATTAATCACAGTTATTTTAAAATGCATATTAATTAACGTATCGATTTCTATTTACTTTTTTCTTGATTTTTAATAAATTTTATGGAATGCAAATATTGAGTATAAAAAATTTAAGAGCCATTGGATGACAGCGTCCTCTAGAAAGGATTTCATTTTCTTCTGGCAGGCAGTTATAGGAATGGTAGATCACTTTGATCCAATCAGGGACTGAGTTGATTTGAGGCTGTTTTGGTCTTTGTGAGAGCTGCTCTATTTTCATTTTGCCTTTACTCCTGGGGCACAGCCTGGGAGGTTTAGCAGGGCTGGCCTTCCCTAGCTGTTAACTCTAGTTTGTTTTTCAACACAACAGGGCTGCTGAAACTTTTTATTTTTGAGTCTTTGGTTATTGCTTTCTGCTTAGCTTTTCAGTCTAGACGAGTATTAGACTAAATCCTGTACAAGTCTTCTGTTCTTCAACATCTCCCTCTAAACCGTGGCTGTCTTGATAACTCTGACCTCCAGTCTTGTTTCGCTAGCTCTGTGAGACTACTGCCAACCCTTCACAGTGATTTTCTGCTTGGTTTTCAGCCTCTAATTCGAGACATCTAATTGACACACATTTCAGAGAAAAAAGCACAAAGAAAGATTATTTTGCCATCATATATTTTTTTTCTTGCCTTTGGCCACTCAATCCATTGGTTACTCTCCAGTGTCTTCCAGCAGCATCTAAACAATTACCCTGATTTTATAGTGTTCCTACCAGGAAGGGTTGGTCTCACATGAGCGATACTGTAACAGAAGCAGAAATTATTTTGTTTTGATTTCATGGATATTTCTTTTCTATTGTTTTGAAACTTTTTTGTCCTTATGGTTCATGTTAAAGATTTTCTTATATGTGGTAATCATTAAAGAAAAAATTATTCAGGACACTAGTTAAAGATGGTAAGTTCAGACTCTATTTAAAAGGGGACCATGGCAAAGCATGGTAACTCATGCCTGTAATCCCAGCACTTTGGGAGGCCGAGGCAGACAGATCACCTGAGGTCAGGAGTTCAAGACCAGCCTGGCCAACATGGTGAAACCTCATCCCTACTCAAAAGACAAAAATTAGCTGGGCATGGTGGCACTTGCCTATAATCCCAGCTACTTAGGAGGCTGAGGCAGGAGAATCACTTGACCCTGGGAGGTGCAGGTTGCAGTGAGCTGAGATGTGCCACTACACTCCAGCCTGGGTGACAAAGCAAGACTCTGTTTCAAAAAAAAAAAAAAGAAAGAAATGAACTTAATTTGTCTCAAAGACATTCTTTTAAATATAGACTTCCAAACTCAGACTTTCCTTATGTGAGTAGGACATTCTTATTTTAAGTAGAAGAATCTCAATTCAAATGACATGAGCATAGAGAGGGGAATGTACTAGCACACCTCATTAGGAACTGAGGGATACAACTGTATTTAGGAACTCCTGGATCTGGTACCGCAAACATGTGAGTGAGACTGGCCTTTTCTCTCAATTCCTCTTTCCTCTGGATTATATTTATTTTTAGGCAAGGTTTCTCCACGTGGTTTCTAAAATAATAACCACGGGCAGTGTGAGTTTACGTTACACCAAAATTAACCACAGGAGAAAAAGAACATTTCTTCCAGAGAACTCCAGAAGAATTCTGGAGTCATCTCCAGATGGCAGGGCTGGGGTCACTTGCCAGCTCCGGAACTGGTGGTTATGCCCCAGGAAGTGTCACGTGCTCCCTCCTGGGATCAGGGAGAGGTTTAGCTCCACTGAACCGTGGAAGCTGAGGGTGGGAAAAGACTGCTTCCTACTTTTTAAACATACACTACACTTCTGTAATGCATGTTCAACGTTTTCCTCCCCAAACCTTCCTGAGGCTTCAGGCTCCTGTGCGCTCCTTACCCATTTCCGCCTCCAAATAGTGACTACTTTGCCTTGGATATTGTCGGTAACGGGTTGTTAGTTTGAGAGAAATTCCCCACCCCGTTTCTCTGCTCCCTAGGAGTCTATGAGCCACTCCTCTCCCTCTGAGAGCTGAAAGCGCAGTTAATTCTAGTGCAGTCCCCTTCTCACACATTCTCACACATCTGTCATCCGCTTCCTTCCTCAAATGCTCTCCTAGCTCCTGTCCGTTTACTTCTGAGAATTCTCTCTTTTCCTTTCTTCATTTCATGTTTGATTAAAAAGCACCCACAATCGTGGCTGATAGGTTTCAGAGTACATAGTCTGAAATACTTACATTAAGGGAAAGTGAAGTCATAGTTTTGAAATATTCAACATAATAGAGTTATTAAGGTTTACAAGTCCTCTTAAAATCTTCCATTCTTCCTTCATCCAAGGCATTTTCTAATTTGATAGTTATTAATTGATTATTGCATTATAGACTCTTTCATGGTAAATTTTCCTTTACTTTTGTTGAATTGTGGGTATTTCAAATGTATTGCAAAATTGTTGCAGCTATGTTATAGGCTCAAAGTTCATGGACTGAACTGTAAAACTACTAATGGTTTATAATAATTCGTCTCTGCAAAGATGCATTTTCTCTCTTTCTGCTAAAGCTGCCATACCTCAAAAAATAAAAATTAAAAAAATTTATTTATGCATGACCAACATGGTGAAACCCCATCTCTACTAAAATACAAAATTAGCTGGGCGTGGTGGCGGGCGCCTGTAGTCCCAGCTGAGGCATGAAAATCGCTTGAACCTGGGAGGCGGAGGTTGCAGTGAGCTGAGATCGCGCCACTGCACCCCAGCCTGGGCAACAGAGTGAGACTTTGTCCCCCAAAAAAATTATTTATTAAGACTTATAAAAGCCCTGTGTTATGTGCTGGGCTGGGGCTGTAGACTTGAATGTCAGGCGTGGGTGGGGAGAGGGTCGGATTATAAGAATGAACAGGATCTTGTCCTTGCCCTTTGGGAATGTATCGTGCAGTAGAGAAATGAAAGTTTCAGATTCGCACTCAGAAAAGGCCTGTGGAGCTGGAATAAAATCTGCATCTCAGGCCCCTGTGCTCCAAACTCCTCACTGTGGCCTGTGTGATCATTAACAGCAAAAGTGTTGCTAAATATCAATCTAAGTTCAGAGGCTGCACTTGTGGTTTGAAAGCCTGATGTGTTTGTACTTTGCGTCTGTACAAGAAACTATGACTCTTAGTGTTGCTTCTAGAATTTCCATCTTTGAAGCCATGGTGTATGCCTAATGTCTCACTGCTCTGTAAACCAAAAAGGCCCGTAGATGCTTTACAAAGGGCATGGTGAATTTTTCGCGTGGGAGGAGTGTTCTCTTGCTCTCTGGGCTTCACTTCTCTGCCTGGGGCAGATGCATTCCCCTCTGTGCTCTGCAATTGATCATTTCCTTTTCCTTCTGGTTGCATCTTCCACATTCTCCCCTTGCTCTGAAAAGCCTTCACTCAAATTAATTTCAGGAGTGTGCAGGCAAGAACAAGCCTTAGCTCAAATGCCCATGAGTCTAAAATACTTATCATTTTATTAGCCTTTGACTTGTGCTGTGGAAAAATTCCAAAAGTTGATGATGTCATCAAAGATGTTGACCAACAGAAACACATGGGAGGGTGGTGGTGGGGAAATTAGGGAGAATGGAATTACCAAACAAGTGGGGCCGGCAGAGGCTGAGACTGCAGAGGCTGGGTCGTCCTGAAGCACTCAGCCTCTCCACCGCCTGCAGGGCCACAGTAACGCTGGCACACAGGTTTTCTGGAAATTTCAGGGTGTAGAGCATGGATAGCAGTGGAGGCACCATGTGGAGGCGCCATGTCATTCTCAGTTAGTATTAGGCCTGTGCTTATTGATTGGTGGGTTGTAACAAAATTAATTAGTTGCTGAGGCATGGGCTTGTCAAATCCTGTTAAATGATTTTATATCCAGTATACGGAGATCTAAATCTACTCATTGGATTCAAGATGTAATACTGTAATTAATTACTAATATTAAATTAAGGCTTTATGCCATAGTATGGATTGCCATACATTTTTTTAAGTTTTTAATTTTTTTCCAGTAGAATGTCTAGAAATGTCTACAGCTTTTTTGATGTACATTTATGTCTTTATGTCAGGATTTGAAAAGTTGATTTATTTTTATAAAACATGAAATTAAAAAATTGTGTAACAAATTGTGCCCTTGAGTAGGTTTTTGAGGAACACAGACTATTTTCAACCCACCCGAGAATGAGTATTCTAAAACAATAATAGGCCAGGTGCGGTGGCTCACGCATATAATCCTAACATTTTGGGAGGAGGAGGCATGCGGATCGCTTGAGTTCAGGAATTCAAGACCAGCCTGGACAACATGGCGAAACCCCGTCTCTGCTAAAAATATAAAAATTAGCCAGGCATGGTGGCGTAGGTCTGTAATCCCAGCTACTCAGGAGGCTGTGATACGAGAATCACTTGAACCTGGGAGGCAGACGTTGCAGTGAGCACAAATCACGCCAAGTGAGGCCTTCAGAGGCTCTCAGTCCAGGCACACAGGAGGGGTCTGCAGTACGGGAACATCGTGGTGTCCTGGTTCCTACCTGGGGAGTGGGCAGTGTGACATGAGGACAAGAAGGAAGATTCAGGGCTCTCTTTTTCTGTATCTACTATCTTCATCAGGGCCTGACCATCCTTCCTTTGAACTATTGAAAATGCCCCTTCAGGCCGGGTGTGGTGGCTCATACCTGTAATCCCAGCACTTTGGGAGGCGGAGGTGGGTGGATCACCTGAGGTCAGGAGTTCGAGACCAGCCTGGCCAACATGGCAAAACCCCGTCTCTACTGAAAATACAAAAATTAGCGGGGCATGGTGGTGGGCACCACCTGTTCATTTTTATAATCTGACTCTCTCCCCACCCACTTCTGACCTTCAACTCTACAGTCCCAGCTACTCAGGAGGCTGAGGCAAGGGAATCGCTTGAACCTGGGAGGTGGAGGTTGCAATGAGCCGGGATCATGCCACTGCACTCCAGCCTGGGCAACAAGAGTGAAACTCCATCTAAAATAAATAAATAAATAAAAAATAAAAAAAAGCCTCTTCACTATCAGGCCATTACTTGTTGCTCCTGATTGTAATTCCACCTGTTCAAGGAATTGCCTTTCTAAATGGCAGGTGTGATGTGGTGGCCACAGGGACCGTTCTGCAGGCACTGCCGTCACTACAGCGATTGATGACTGATTGGCTGACATTGTACATCCTTTCTTCTGTGCCACGTTGATGTTTGTCTCTTTAATTTAATTTAATTTAATTAATTTATTTATTTTGAGACGGAGTTTTGCCCTGTCACCAGGCTAGAGTGCAGTGGTGCAATCTCGGCTCACTGCAACCTCCACTCCCGAGTTCAAGCAATTCTCCTACCTCAGCCTCCCGAGCAGCTGGGACTACAGGCGCCTGCCACCACATCCGGCTAATTTTTGTATTTTTAGTAGAGACGAGGTTTCACCATGTTGGCCAGGATGATCTCGATCTCCTGACCTCGTGATCCACCCGCCTCAGCTTCCCAAAGTGCTGGGATTACAGGCGTGAGCCACCGCGCCAGGCCCATGTGCATCTCTTTTAAACTGAAAGCTCCTTTGATAAGGAGAGAGATCTGATCGCACCAATCCCTTGCTTTGAAAGCTTTAAGGGACCATCTGCTTAGGGATTAAGGGCACGTGTGTCTGTGTGGCATTCCAGACCTCTCCTAATGTCTACAGACACCTTCTCTTAGCCTCACATCTCACCTTCCCAAACCTCACCCCCAGGCTGAGCTGTGTTAGGCACCGGGCCACATTTAGTGCATGTGGCCTTCTTTACCCCTCGCAGCCATTGCTAAGTGGGGCTTTCTGTTTGCAATGCATTCCCCATCCTCCCTGACATGATGCTCTTCTTCAGTCTTTGGAACCCAAAACCGCCTTTGTGACGCTTTTTATTGTTTGTTTTTTGACCACTGATCTCCCAGAAAAGCCTCTTGCTTCCTGGTGTTTCCTTATGCTCTGGTGGAAGTTTGTTTATCACTATTCTATTTCTCATTACAATGTAGGCACTGGGTGTGCTTATATTTTCAGTTCTTCAGGAGGACTATTAAGGTAAGAAACATGTCTTCACCTGGAGATGTCATAGAGCAGAGAATTCAACACATGTTGATTCTACCTTCATAATTTGTGAATGTTACAATCTTGTACAAAACCTCGAATAGTTTCAGTTTCCTTATTCAAGTTGTGTGGTCCCAAATTAGAGTTTAACATAACTACCTCATTTGAACCACAAGAAGAGCTTGAAAATATTAATGGGATGAATGAATGAGAACATGGTGATGAATAGATTTGTGGGGAGGGATTTGCATCACGTACCTTTTGAGAGGCCATGGAGATACAGTTAGTGGCTCATAGGACCAAGTGGAATTGTGAGTTCTCATGCTTCCCTCTGCACTGCTTCCAGACCTCCAGGAACCAGAGATGTCGCCTGCGATGCTAGTTGCAACTCTTTAGGTGCAGGTGCAGAAAACCCAACTCAGACTTGCTAAGGGGAAGAAAACAGTAAGTGCTAGAACTCAGAGGTCCTTGCAGTAGAAACAGTCAAGCCCCAGTTCTTGAACAATTCCCGAGAACCTTCTTTGTCCTTCCTTCTATTTCAGCTTTATGTCTCTGGATATGTGCTTCCTTCTCAGGTTCCATGTAGAGTCCCTGGCAGCTCATGGCTTTAAAGCTTGCATGTTCAGAAAAGGGAGCATCTCTTTTCCGGCATCTCCAGGAATCCCAGGAATGAGTCTTATTGGCCTAATTATGGTCAACTGGCTGTCCCCGAATGGCCACTGTGTCTGGGGGAAAGTAGGCGTATTGGTCAAGCTTGGAACATGGGACCATCCCTGGATACTGAGGGGTGAGTGGGGCCATACTCCTTAAGACACAGAAAAGAAGACTTGGGTAGGAGAATGTGACAGTTAATCTTATGTGTCAACTCAGCTGGGCTAAGGGATGCCCAGATAGCTGGCAAACCATTGCTTCTGAGTGTGTCTGTGAGGGTATTTCCAGAAGAGAGTAGCATTCGAATCAGTAGACAGAGTGAGGAAGGCCCACCCTCACCAGCGTGGGCCTCATCCAATCTGCTGAGAGTTTAAAAGTAGAAGGTAGAATTTACTCTATCTGAGCTGGGACATCCATCTTCTCCTGCCCTTGGATGTTGGAGCTCCTGATTTCTGGACCTTCAGACTCTGGAACTCACAGCCATGGCTCCCCTGTGCCTCAGGCCTTTGGACTTGGTCTGAATTACACCACTAGTTCTCCTGGGTCTCCAGCTTACAGCTGGCAGATCATGGGACTTCACAGCCTCTAGAATCGTATGAGCCAGTTCTTGTAATAAATTGCCTCCTCTATATCTATATGGGCTCTTTTTCTCTGGGGAACTCTAATAGAGGGAGGCATGTTACAAAAGGAATAATCACAAACGGCAGTAAGTCAGGGGTGCAAAGGAGAGTAGTAGATGTCAACTTGCAAAGTAGAAGCAAGCATGTGAAGGGTGGCTATAGAAATGATTGTGAAGCCGGGCGTGGTGGCTCAGGCTTGTCATCCCAGCACTTTGGGAGGCCATCACAGGTGGATCCCTTGAGGTCAGGAGTTCGTGACCAACCTGGCCAGCATGGTGAAACCCCGTCTCTACTAAAAATACAAAAATTAGCCGGGTGTGGTGGTGGGCACCTGTAATCCAACCTCTTCAGGAGGCTGAGGCAGGAAAATCGCTTGAACCCACGAGACGGGGGTTGCAGTGAGCCGAGATTGTGCCATTGCACTCCAGCCTGGGTGACAAGAGTGAGACTCCATCTCAAAAATAAAAAAAGAAATAGTTACAAACAGATGTGGAAATAAGATAGAAGGAGAAAATATGATGTTCTGCAGCCATTACCATGGTAAATTTCAATTGCCCCAAAACAAAAGACAAAAACCAAAAAAGCAGCTATGGTACTACTTAAGCATTTTAACTAGAAATACACTTTGCATGAACAATCAGAATCAGCAAGAATGTTAGTCTTAAGGGGGCACTTTTGGAGTGGGAGGGATGTGGTCCCGAAGGAAAAAGAAAGGACGATCATTCTGATTAAACGCCCTGCTGCTGCTGTCGGGCATGCGTTATTACTGCAACCTTGAGCGTCTTCCATCAGTGAGCTCCACGACCTGCCTTGTGTATCAATGGTAACCTCTTTGTTTGAAATCGTAACACATGTTGCCCTGGACGGTGATAATAATGGAGTTTAAATTGGTGGATACAGATGCTATAATTTTCACTAGGTTGTTATCCTTGTGTGGAAATTTGAAGAATCCATTAAAGACACATGTCAGGGTCTATGCAGGAAGGTGGAGAAGACTGCAGATGCTCTGATTTATGTTGGCTCTCACACCAGCTTCTCCCCACTTCAATCTATCTTTTGCACCACTGAGAGAGAGCCGTCTTTCTCAAACCCCAATATGATCACGTTTCTTTCCTGCTTAAAATCTCCTGATGGCTCTCAATTGCCATTAGACTTAGGTAAAGTCCAGAATCCTGAGTGAGACTGTCAAAGCTTTTTTTTTTTTGCCACACTTTCTCTGTGCCCTCCACTCCAGCTGCTGCTACAGACACAAAGCCACTTTCTGTTTCCCACAACGCCCAGCTCCTGTGGGCCTCTGAGCTTTGCCTGGGCTATTCCTCCAGCCTGGAATGTCCTTCCTCATTTTTTCTCTCTATGGCTGAACCTAGGCCACTAGGAGACCCTCACTCCATTAAGCCTCCTAGGACAGCCATGGCAGAATTCATTCATTCCCCATTCCTGCTGCGAGGATCACCAGACTTACCCTGAAGGAGCTGGTCACCTCCCTGGCAAATGCGAGCCCTTTACAGTATCATTTTTTCAGTCTTTTGCCTGCACAATAACTAGCACCTACTAAGAACTCAGTATACGTTGTGGAATCAATAAACTTCAACAAGATTAACAATGCGAAATACTTTATAGGATGGTCGCGGTGGCTCACACCTGTAATCCCAGCACTTTGGGAGTCCAAGGTGGGTGGATCACCTGAGTTCAGGGGTTCAAGACCAACCTGATCAATATGCTGCCTCTACTAAAAATACAAAAATTAGCCGGGCATGGTGGTGTGTGCCTGTAGTCCCAGCCACTTGGGTGGCTGAGACAGGAGAATCTCTTGAACCTGGGAGGCAGAGGTTGCAGTGAGCCGAGATCGTGCTACTGTACTACAGTTTGGATAACAGAGCAAGACTCTGTTTCAGAAAACAAACAAACAAAAAATAACAACAACAAAAACCCCAAATACTTTACAAATTGTCTGCATTTCAAATGGCTGTTTCAAAACTGTTAGGAACATGAAACTAGTTTCTATAGAAACATGCATGTGTGGGGTTTAGAGCCTGAGGTTCACCCATCAAAGCCAGATTCATTTAAGGAAGGACAGAGCTACTGAGTATCCACTCATGTACAGCGCCTGGGCCACAGTGTGGTCTCAGTGCCAGAGAGCCCACCCTCATGTGCACCAAGATGTTGACATGTGACCTGGCTCCTGATGCATGGAATTGGGTTCCAGCAGGTGTGCTGTGGTGGAGGGCAGCTGGTCTGTGGTCCACGGCAGGCTGGGATGGGACATGGGAGGGGCTCCTCATGTCACATGGAGTCAGGACCCTGATGAGAGGCCCTGGGGAAGGGTGAAGAGCCCTGCAGGATGATGCTTGCTTCCCTGCTCTCTCCCTCAGCTCGATCTCCTGACCATGGTGGGGTGGGTGACATTGCTGGGAAGGAATGGAGATGGCCATGAGCAGGGGAGCTGAGGAATGGATGAATGGATGGATGAATGTATGTATGTACATATGGATGGATGGATGGATGAATGTATAGATGGATGGATGAATGGATGGATGAATGTATAGATGGATGGATGGATGAATGGATGGATGAGTGGATGGATGGATGAATGGATGGATGACTGGATGGATGAATGGATGAATGGATGGATGAATGGATGTATGTATGTATGGATGAATGGATGGATGAATGGATGTATGTATGTATGGGTGAATGGATGGATGAATGGATGGATGAATGGATGGATGAATGGATGGATGTATGGATGGATGAATGGATGGATGGATGAATGGATGGATGACTGGATGGATGCAGGGATGGATGAATGGATGGATGAAGAGGTGGTTCCTTTCAGGTCCCTGTCCCTGACCCCTCCCCACCTCTGTCACTGCCAGTGGGGCCTGTAGATGGCAGGAGAGTCTTTTCCTTTTCTTAACCTCCTCTTTATTCTCTATTCTCCATCACTCAGTCCATGTGTCTGATGGTGACCAGCACAAGGTGAGGGACTGGG
Source organism: Colobus angolensis palliatus (assembly GCF_000951035.1). Taxonomy (NCBI): domain Eukaryota; kingdom Metazoa; phylum Chordata; class Mammalia; order Primates; family Cercopithecidae; genus Colobus; species Colobus angolensis. The sequence continues at coordinate 6,271,401 of NW_012114766.1, read as the reverse complement.
AGAAGGTGAGCAGTGGGTCAGAGTGGAAACAGCTTTGCCGTGGAGAGACAGGGTGAGGCAGGCTCCAGGCCAAATGGCAAGTCAACTCCCTGGATAATAAACGGGAGATCTTAAGGCTTTGGGCTCTTATCTAAGACATCTGGGCTCTAAACCTGATTTCACCAGCTGAGGAAACTTGGGCAAATTATGTCAATTTTCTGCCCTCAGTATTTGTGTCTAAATGATAAGGATACTGAGAGTACCCTCTCCCCCACTAAGGTGGTTGGGATATTGACTGTTCAGATAGCCTGGAGCTGAGGGCTAGGACTTTGGGACAGCTTGCTCTCTCTCTCTCTCTGTCTCTCTCTCTCATCTCTCTTTTGCTCTCTCTGCCTTCCTGTCTCCCTTTCTCTCTCACTATGTCTCTTTCTTCCACCTCTCTACATCTCTTTCTCCCTCCCCTCTTGTTGATTCTCTCTCTTTTTCTTCCTCTCCTTCTCTCCCTCCCTTTCTTTCCTCTGTCCCTCTCCCTCCATCTTCCTCTCTGCCTTTCTCTCATCTCTCTTTCCCCGTTATCTCTTTGCTTTTTCCTTTTTCTCTCACATCTTTCTGCTCCTCTGCACTAAGCTTGTCCAAATCGTGGCCCAGGACGGCTTCGAATGAGGCCCGATACAAACTTGTAAACGTTCTTAAAACATTATGAAAGTTTTTTTGTCATTTTTAAATTTAGCTCACCAGCTAGAATGTTAGTGCATTTTATGTGTGGCTCAAGACAATTGTTCTTCCCACGTGGCCCGGGGAAGCCAGAAGATTGGACACACCGGCGTGAGTCTACGCGCTCCCCCAATAACATTTCCATCCACACATCTGCTTTTCTCTCTCTGGTTTACGGGCTCTTTGAAGACAGGCACTGTTTTTGTCTTTGTGCTTGTGTTTTGTTTCATTCATTCCTGTGTCCTCAGTGTCTAGCACCAGGCCTGGCACATGCCAGGCAATGAGTGTTTGCTGAGTCAATGGCTGAATAAATGTATGAATGCATTCAGTCAAGTTATAAGTAACTTGAACTGCACTTAATAGGCTGGGGTAGGTGCAAGTAGGAGGCTGTGCCTTGTTCCAGAAGATTGTGGTAGAAAACCAGACATTGGGGACCCTTCGTGCTGCTCTACTTGGCGGAGCCTTGTGGGGCTTGATTTTGGAATTACTGAATTGGTTAGAAGAGGCTGTTGTGCTGGAGAAGGAGCTGGCTGCTGAGCTGCAGGGAACAGACATACCGAGGGCAGAGTTCAGCTGTGAGGGCCGCCGGTAAGGATCTAGGCTGACAGATGGGGAGGAGTGCAGCGTAAGATTTTGAATTGGGGGGGATGCCAGAAGCCATCAAGTGTCATCCAGAGACTCACTCAGAAGGGAAGAGTGGAGTGTGGGAGACCCAGCAAGGAATGCGAGCAAGCGAATCAGTCCTGGGTTGGATCTAAGTACAGTCTTTTTTCTTTTTTTCTTTTTCTTTCTTTTTTTTTTTGAGACGGAGTCTCACTCTGTCACCCAGGCTGGAGTGCAGTGGCACGATCTTGGCTCACTGCAAGCTCCACCCCCTGGGTTCAAGTGATTCTCCTGCCTCGGTCTCCTGAGTAACTGGGACTACAGGTATGTGCCACCACTCCCGGCTTTTTTTTTTTTTTTCCTGGTATCTTTGTAGTAGAGACAGGGTTTCATCATGTTGGTCAGGCTGGTCTCGAACTCCTGACCTTGTGAGCCACCTACCTCATCCTCTCAAAGTGCGGAGATCACAGGCTTGAGCCACCGTGCCTGGCCAAGAACAGTCTTATTATTACTGCTTTTTTTTTTTTTGAGACAAGGTCTTGCTCTGTTGCTCAGCCTGGAGTACAGTGGCATGATCATAACTCACTGCAGCCTCGACCTCCTGGGCTCAAGCGATCCTCCTGCCTTAGCCTCCTGAGTAGAAGGGATCACAGGCACGAGCCACCATGCCAAGCGAGTTTGTTGTATTTTTTTTATAGAGACAGGGTTTCGCCATGTTGTCCAGGCTGGTCTCAAACTGCTGGGCTTAAGTGGCCCTCTGGTCTTGTCCTTCTAAAGTACATGAGCCCATTCTTAGAGTTGTATTTTGATGTAACTTGGTGTAATGGACTGAATGATTGTGTCCCGCAGATTCACATCTCTCTCCAGGTGATGGTAGTAGGAAGAGGGGACTTTGGGAGATGATAAGGTCGTGAGAGTGGAGCAACCGCGGATGGGGTTAGTGCCTCAGAGGGCTCTCCCTTTTTCTTCTACCCTGTGGAGCTACTGTGAAAAGTTGGCCATCTGCAACCTCTGGAAGCAGCCCCGGAAAGAGGGCCTTCACCAGAGCCCAACCACGCAGGCACCCTGATTTTGTCACTGCAGCCTCCAGATTGGTGAGCAGTAAATTTCTGTTGCTGACAAGCCACCCAGTAGATGGCATTTTGCAGTAGTGGCCTGAGCTGACTGGAACACTTGTCTAGCTCACTTGTTTGCAAAGTGGTCGGGGCCCACTGGTGTCTGCACTGTTTGGGGATGGTAAAGGTTTTAAGTGGGGAAAAAAGAGCTCTGAGTAAAGTACCCATCAGATTTTACCCTACTTGATAGGTGATTTTGCCAAGAAACTGAACCTGTCAGGGTCCCCAGTCACTTGATCTGTAAAAAGGAAAAAAATTAAGGCTTCTCATTCTCTTCACACTTTCAAGTCAGGATATTTGTGGGATGCTGGAAGCCATTGAAAAGTAAACACAAGTCTAAAACTAAAAGTGACCAGGCACAGTGGCCCATGCCTGAAATCCCAGCACTTTGGGAGGCCAAGGTGGGCGGATCACCTAAGGTCAAGAGTTCGAGACCACCCTGGCCAACGTGGTGAAACCCCGACTCACTAAAAATACAAAAATTAGCCAGGCTTGGTAGCGTGTGCCTGTAATCTCAGCTACTCAGGAGGCTGAGGCAGGAGAATCGCTTGAATCTGGGAGGTGGAGGTTGCAGTGAGCTGACATTGGACCATTGCTCTCCAGCCTGGATAACAAGAGCTCAATTCCATCTTAAAAAAAAAAAAAAAAAAAAAAAAAAATAGGGCAGGGCGCGGTGGCTCATGCCTGTAATCCCAGCACTTTGGGAGGCCAAGGCAGGTGGATCACCTGAAGTCGGGAGTTCGAGACCAACCTGACCAACATGGAGAAACCCCCGTCTCTACTAAAAATACAAAATTAGCCAGGTGTGGTGGTGCATGCCTGTAATCCCAGCTGCTCTGGAGGCTGAGGCAGGAGAATCGCTTGAACCCGGAAGGCAGAGATTGCATTAAGCTGAGATCGCACCTTCATACTCCAGCATGGGTAACAAGAGTGAAACTCCATCTCAAAAATAATAATAACAGCAATTTAAAAATAAATAAATAAATAAAACTAAAAGCAAGTTTTAGAATTCTCGAGAAACTGTGTGGTTACCAAGTGGCTGCCTGTTGGTCCCTCTGCCTGCTGTCCTGACGTATTTCACATGCACACAGGCAGGGCTCCTGCCTGGTCCACCAGGTACTCCACTGGCCTCGGCTTGGCATTACTCTGCTCTTCCTGGAGATGAATGTGTTGCATGTTGGAGAAGGAGCACAGATGGAGAGACACAGGACCTGCGGGTCCACCTTCCTTCTGACAGACGTCGCAGCACACTGTTTGTCCTCAGTCTTAGCAAAAATGGCTTTCAACCTTCGGTCGAAGTGTGGGGTGTATACTGTGACAAGCAGGAGGCACTCAGGCTGTGACGACTTGGAGGCTGGGAGCTACTGGGTCAGAAGATCTCCAAGGGACTTTTTAGCTTATGAGCTACTTAAAAGGCAAATATTCAACAGTAACTTTTCCATTGGTGGAATCCATAGTGGATTCCTATTAAAAAATGGGAAACTTTTATTATGGCCAACTGTGATGACAATGCATGAAATTTGCATTGGAAAGCATTGCATGCAAAATGCTTCAGGAAGCTGGTACAGGTTGAGCATCCTTAATCCAAAAATCCTAAATCTGACATGCTCCAAAATCCGAAACGTGAGTTCCAGCATGGAAGTTGAAGGACTGCCATGTTGTTGCTGCTGTTTAACAGTGAATGCGGGTGTTCTGGTGATTAGTGCTGTTTAGTGACCCTGAACACTTTATTTTTTCACTGTATTAATGGTATGTCACCTTTTATGGTTAAGTACTTGTGTGTGAATAAGTATAAGGAAATGATTGCTTTTTGGCCATACAAATTCAGAGTCAGGAATGATGTGTGCTGCCACACAAAGCTTGTGAAGTTTGTGTACGTTGTGTACATTGTGCATGTCATCTCCTGCACAAAATTGTTAAATATATTGTATAAAGGTATCTTTAGGCTATGTGCATAAGGCGTACATGAAACATAAATGAATTTTGTGTGTACGCTTGGGTCTCATCCCCAGTATCTTTCATTATGTCTAAGTATACAAATATTCCCAAATCCAGAAAAATCTGAAATCTGAAATCCTTCTGGTCTCAAGCATTTTGGATAAGGGATAGTCAACCTAGACTAATTTTTCTTTTCTTTCTTTCTTTCTTTTTTTTTTTTTTGAGACAGAGTCTGTCTCTGTCACCCAGGCTGGAGTGCAGTGGTATGATCTCGGCTCACTGCAACCTCCGCCTCCTGGGTTCAAGAAATTCTCCTGCCTCAGCTTCCCAGGTAGCTGGGTTTACAGGCATGTACCATCATGCCTGGCTAATTTTCGTATTTTTAGTAGAGATGGGGGTTTCACCATGTTGGCCAGGCTGGTCTCGAACTCCTGACCTCAGGTCATCTGCCTGCCTCAGTCTCCCAAAGTGCTGGATTACAGGTGTGAGCCACTGTGCCCTGCCCTGTACCAACTTTCAATCCTCCGGGTAAAGCATGAGACAGGACATCTCTAGACTCATACTTTGAATAGGTTGAGTATTCAAAAAATTTGAGATCATTTGGACAATAGGGAGCATCTATTGGTTTGCACAGGTAAAGATACATGAACTCAAAACACAGGTAGTCGTTGTGAAAATTAGTTGATGACAGGAGGGGACGGCCACCTGCCTTTGCAGATGCTAGTGATCATAATAATGGGCTTCAAAGTGCCAGGTGGAAATTCAGTCTTGCGAATGACATTGACAATGAGAGAAGGGTCAGCCTAGTGATTCTCTGTGCATTGAACATACTGCTTTTCATTCCATTAAAATGTTCAACTTACTTGCAACCTAAAAAAATGAAAAGTTTTCATGATTCTTATATTTCTTTTTAGTAAATAACCTTGTTCATTCCTGTGGCCTTCAGAAGGAAAGCCCTGATGCCATTTAGATACACTTAGAGACATCCATTAGTACCATGGCAAGGAAATATTAACAAGCTCTGTGACTCTGGGCAAGTTACTCAACCCATGTCTGCAGCCTTAGGCCTTAGGGGATGGTAATAGTACCTAAATCACAGGCTTGACATAAGTGTTAAGTTAATTAAAATATGTTACATTTTTAGAGTGGTACTTGGCACATGGTAAGCACTAGTAAGTGTTAGAAACTATCATTCCAGACTTCTGAGAAAGAAGTTCTCTTTCACCTGTTAGCCAGTGACAATGTAAGAACATTAAACTTCCAAAGCCTCAGGTTTCACTCGTGTAAATGGGCAATAACAGTAATTCTCCCACCAGATTACATGGGACTGTACTTGTTTATAGAGTACTTGGTGTGGGCCGGGCGTGGTGGCTCATGCCTGTAATCCTTGCACTTTGGGAAGCCGAGGTGGATGGATCACCTGAGATCAGGAGTTCGAGACCAGCCTGGCCAGCATGATGACACCTGGTCTCTACTAAAAATACAGAAAATAACTGGGCAAGGTGGCAAGTGCCTGTAATCTCAGCTACTGTAATCCCAGGCAGGAGAATCACTTGAACCCTGGAGGTGGAGGTTGCAGTAAGCTGAGATCATGCCACTGCACTCCAGCCTGGGCAACAAGAGCAAAACTCTGCTCAAAAAAAAAAAAAAAAAAAAAAGAATACCTGGTGTGACCAGAAAGAGGCACAGTCGGTGCTATAGGTATTTCTATTATGGACTTAGAAATGGAGATAAGGCAAGTTTTCTCCTACTATGAAGACTATTTAACAAGCATTTTAAAAATAATAGCTATGTCTAATTAGGAAAGGAGTGAACAGCCACTGTAGAAAAGTTGGAAAACACATTAAAAGGTTAAATGAACTGGGCATGGTGGCTCACGCCTGTAATCCCAGCACTTTGGGAGGCAGAAGCGGGTGGCTCATTTCAGGTGAGGAGTTCGAGACCAGCCTG
>NW_012114766.1:6256966-6264768 GCF_000951035.1 Colobus angolensis palliatus | reverse complement strand
GGTTAAACATTACTTGCTAATTCCAAACCTGAGGTATGTGCTGCTAATATTGTATCATCTGTCTTCTGTCATATAAATGTGTATGTGTATGTATCTGTCACTCTATCCACATCTAGAAAGACATGAAGCTCCAGATGTACATAAAACAAACAGCCAATCCACTCTCTCAAGGCCTGGCATTCTCCTGGGAGAGAAGGGCTGGCAATATCAGGTAGCCAAAGAACAGAGGAAAGATGTCTATCACTTGTTAAGTAAGGTGAGTTTTTTTTTTTTTTTTAGATGGAGTCTTGCTCTGTCGCCTAGGCTGGAGTGCAGTGGTGCCATCTCGGCTCACTGCAGCCTCTGCCTCCCAGGTTCAAGCGATTCTCTTGCCTCATCCTCCTGAGTAGCAGGGATTACAGGCGCACACCACCATACCTGGATAATTTTTGTATTTTTAGTAGAGACGGGATTTCACCATGTTGGCCAGGCTGGTCTCGGACTCCTGACCTCAGGTGATCTGCCCGCCTCAGCCTCCCAAAGTGCTGGGATTACAGGCGTGAGCCACCATGCCTGGCCAAGTAAAGTGAACTTTATAAAGAAGCAACAGAAAGCAGAGGAGAGATGAAGACCCATAAGTTAGAGAAGGTGGGGCCAGGCCATCAGTGGATCCCCAAGGCCCATGTCCCCCTTCTTTCTTTTAGTACAGTGGTGGAGCCCTCCTTAGGGGACCAGTCAGCCTGGTTTGTCCTGGTCTGAGGGTCCTCCTGGGACATTGGACTTCAGGTGCTGACACCTGAGTACAAGGCTGGCTAGCCCACATCCTGGAAGATGGATATGAGCAGAGGTGATGCGTGCAAATTCCTGATCACCTCCTTTAGAAGGGAGGACACCTGCCCTTTACTCTCTTTGTTCCAGATTCTAGGAAGCAGCTGTGGTGCTGGGCGTGGGGGCAGCTTCACCAGGAGTGCCGGTGGCTGACTGCAGTGACGGCAGAGGACAGTGCTGGGCACTGGGCAGGTTGAACCACAACCATAAACAGGGTCAGCAAACCAGGGGTGCTAGAACGAGCAGATGGCCCAACCTACTGTGTAGTCCACCTCCTCCCCACATTCACCGACGTGCAGGCACAGGGGGCTCTGTAGCCAGCCGGGGGCATTAGCCACATGAGCAGGTGGCACCTGCCCCGTGCCTTCCCTAGGTGAGGGGGTCATGCGAGGCCCAGCTGGCTCTTTCTTGGGATTCCCAAATCCTTATTTTATAAGGAGCTAGGGAGGTGGCTGTTTTCAGGGGCAAGCCTTCCCATTACATAATAGGTTTTCTTATTTATGAACCTCCTTCTGTCCTTGACAACCTTGACTTCACTGGCCACCAGCCCAGTAGCAGGCTGGGCTCACAGGTGAGCAGCTTTCCTTCCAGCTTCCTGCGTAGATGAAGCCCACACCACTAGGAGGTCAAACGACAAAATGAGAGCAGATGAGCCCCTGGTGGTCTAGACCAGCCACCGACCTCGGTATAACAGTAAGTAGAGGAGTAATCTCTGTGTTTTTGACCACAGTATTTGTGGACCTCTTTTTTTGTAGAGGCTTAGCCTGTATCCTGCACACTGTCAGATCCTCCGTGGAGTCAGTGGCCTTTGACCTTGAGAAGGGAACAGGGGGAGGCATGGGGGGTAACCAGTGCAGAAAGAATTTTTCTGGTGGCAAGAGAGTTTATAAAAAAATACCGAAAGTTACCTTCATGGGACTCCTCATAACTTCAAAATACTTAGGAACCTTCTATGCTCAGAACAGAACACAAATGGCTTTTAGAAATTCCTTTCAATGTTGGTTCCAGTGGCTTCACTGTTTCCCAAGGGGGTAAGTGGCCTTATTAATTTCTGAGGAGAAAAATATACCTCCAGGATATTACCCTACTCTGAGATCTGCTTTCGTGTCTGGTAATTGAAGAAGTCACAGCACGTACCAGAATGATTAAGGTTTGTGTAAGAAGGAGGTATTTTTTTTTTCCTTTCAGCACTGGGTTCTTGTGTGGTGCTATTGAAGTAATATTCTGTGTTGATTTCTTAGCAGAAATCTCCAAAGGAAAAACAACCACTCCTTTCTCAACTTCCTTCTCCTCTTCTTCTTCTTATTATTATTTTGAGATGGAGTCTTGCTTTGTCGCCAGGCTGGAGTGCAGTGGTAAGATCTTGGCTCGCTGCAACCTCCACCTCCTGGTTTCAAGTGATTCTCCTGCCTCAGCCTCCTGAGTAGCTGGGACTACAGGTGCGCACCACCACGCCCAGCTAGTTTTTGTATTTTTAGTGGAGATGGGGTTTCTCCATGTTGGTCAGACTGGTCTTGAACTGCTGACCTCAGGTGACCTGCCCACCTCGGCCTCCCAAAGTGCTGGGATTACAGATGTGAGCCACCGTGCCCGGCCTTGTCAACTTATTATTTGAGGACACGGAGTTGTGTAGCCTCTGTATGTGTTTTAGGAGCCCTTGCTTTGGCGTATTTGCTGGTCAAACTGTCATGGTTATTTGAGTGCATCAAATAAATATTTTTACATATGAGAGCACACCCCAGTACCTGGTAGAGAAGTTAGAGAGGATGTTTGAGTTTCTTTGAAAATAGAGAGAACACAAGGATTCCAGGACCAGCTTTGCTCTGAATAAAATTATACAACTACTTCTTTACTAAGGTCTTTGGAAACTTCAGAGAGACCATTCTGAGATTGTGACACTGTGGGCCCACAATTTGTTGAATAAACATCTATTAATACTTTAAGCAAGGGCTTTAAATGTAGTTAGAATCTTATGTACCCAGAGTAAACATCCCTGCAGTCCATGCCTCTTTATTAAACGGCTAGAGGTTGGTATCCCTAAATAAGTCTCACTGATATGTAAGCCAAGTACTAATAAAACACTAAGCTATATAGTTCCTTGGATGAAACCGTCACTGTTGAACCAGTGTTCTTAGTAAGAGAAGACTGTTGTAAGTAGACATAATATTAATAATGCTGAAAAATTCATTTCTTGCAGTATTTCCAATGCAACACATTGATAACGTAGAGTAGATGTTTTAAGCAAGTCAGCAAATGTATTCTATGTCTAGCCTGCAGTAGGAAGTTGTCCTAACCTCTGTAAAGCATGCAAAAATGAATATGACAAAGTCCCCGTCCTTTGTGAGCTTAGAGTCTACTTAGAAATAATTTCAGTTAAAATAAAACACGGCAGCTTTGACCGGAGAAGGTTTATGGTAAAGATATTGCCAGTTATATAAACTTAGGATTAGAATTTTCTCAATGGAACAAAGACCAGACTGTTCTACTTTGGAGAATGGCATGGTGTTCTACTGTAAGCAGATGCTGCTGGTAGGTATTTTTCATGCTTAGGGGAGTAAAAATAGTTTCTCCTCATTTGGTGACCATCCATTGACAGTACCAGCTAACTGTGGAGGAGGACTGGGCCCAGATAAGATTAATCCTGGTGTAGGGGCCTGTTAAACCGGGTATTTATCAAAATGTTTTACGGGGGCAGTGGTTCATTGTTTCCTCCGTTCTCTGTACTACAGGGAACATTAGCTTTCTGAATAGGTCATTTTGAAAGTGCTCTCTGTGATAGAACTAAGGCTTTATAGATTGCCTCCGGTGCCAGTGGCTGTTGCATGCTCTCCATTTAGAAATAAAGCGGGCTGTGGCCTCATATCCAATTCATAGAATTCCAGGCTGCGGTCTGAGTTCTGCATAATAGGAACACCTTACTGCCAGGAGCCGTTTCTCTAAAGCAGGCCACTTTGGAAGTTGCTTATTGATTCAACAGTTAGTGATGGCAGCATAAAACCTGACTGTAGTCAGCATTTTCTCCTTCTGTCATTTGAGCCCTTGGAGGAAGAAGAGTATTCAGTATATTGAGAGAAATTTATAAGTTATCTTGACGGGGACAGGGGGAAAATGAGGAAAGCAGTATTGATTGCTTCCCATAACTTTCCCATACTCTTGGAGAATGTTTCACGGGCCATTAAACTCAGTAAGCTTTAGGTGACTGATGGAAAAATGAATGAGGGGCAGTAGGTGTGAGTTTTATCTTTTAAATTGCAATTTAACTTCACTAGGCAGCAAAAGGGAATATAATTAATCAACTATTTCATCAAGAAAGCAACTTGCATCATCGTTGATGTATTTCTATTTAATTCTGCTGTGATATGTAAATTGGAAATGAAACTAGTAGGCCTCACAAAACCTAAAAAGTTAGCACCAGGTGGCCCTAGATAGGGTCCCACCCTGCCTCGATAGTGTCCCACCCTGATAGGGTCCCACCCTGCCAATTCCGGGAAACAACCTCATGAGGTCCCACCCTGCCAATTCCAGGGGTCTCACCCTGCCTCGAAGTTCCCGGAATCATCAACTCCAGGAAAGAACCTCATAAGGTCCTGCTCTAACCAATTAAACCAAGACCCCTTGCTCAGGCTATAGCTAGACCCAATCATTTTACGCCTTAAGCTTTGTTTGAATTTCGCACCAAAAGCTGTGTTTGAACTTGTGTTAGCCTATATAAACAGCCTGTAACAAGCAGTCGGGGTCCCAGGACCAACTTAGAGCTTGGGACCCTAGCGCGCTAGTAATAAATAACTCTCTGCTGTGAACCTCGTGTCGGTGATCCTTCGCGACGACCCCTGCCCAGGAGGGAATCGAGAGTTCGGTTCCAACAGAAATTGTGGCCAATGCTCCAAGCCTCTTTTTTTAGGTTCTCAGGTATAAAATATATATGCCTTCAAAATAATAGCCATTCCTTTATGTCCACACACGTGTATATATTCACACACACTTCTGCAAGTTACTCATAAAAATAGAACTTCGTGACATTGCTAATTTGGGGAAATCAGGACTCTACATTTAAAAGTGATTTCTTGGGTGTAGAACTTTACAATAAAGAGAAAAAAATATTCCACAACTTGAATGCTCATTCTGGATTGGAGAGATTTTTTTTTTTTAACTAATTCCTTAAAAAGTTAATCTCAAGGGTTCTTTTTTTTCTTTTTTTTGCTGATTTTTTATGTTGTATCAGAGATGAAGGAGATGGTTGTTTTGCTTAACGAAATACATAAATAAATGTGTAGGTGAAGTTCTTTCCTTTTTTTTTCTTTAGGGAAGTGATAGTTGACAGAATTTCCTGTAAGTTGCTTTGCTACATTCCTGATCTTCTCCTTAAATTCCTTCCGCTGGCATTCTTCCCCATCTCAGAAACGGAAACCCTGTCTTTCCAGGTGTGTAGGCCACAGACGGGAGAGTTGCAACCTTACTTTTGCTTACAGACCCCATTTCAAATACAACTGCCCGTGCTGTCAGCATTGCTTCACAGTATCCTCAGAATCTGACTGCTCCTCACCCCCTAGACCCACAGTTCACCCCGTGCCCCACCTGCGTGGAGCCTGACTGTAGTCAGCATCACTAAGCCCTCCACTCTCCTTGCTTCTATCCTTGTCCGCCCCTCCTCCCCGGGCATCTCGCCCTCCGCTTACCATGTGCTGGTGCCCTCCCAGCTCACTCCTCATGTGGGCTGCAAGGCCTTGCAGGTCTGGCGTCCTCTGAAGGCTCCAACCTGTCCTCCGCTTTTCTCCCCATGGCTCATGTTCCCCTGCCACACTGATGTCCTTGCTGTTTCTTTGAGAACCCAGACAGTTTTCTGCCTCACGGCCTTTGCACAGGCTGCTCTTGTTGCCTAGTCTGTGCTCTTTCTTGACATCCACGTGGCCCCATCTCTCATCTGTTTCCTGTTGTTGGTCAAACGTGACTCTTTCAGGGAGGCTTTCCATGACCATTCTGTTTAAAGTTGCACCCACCTCTTTCCATTCCTCTTTTCTTCTTTATTTTTCTCCACAGCACTGCACCATATGACATGCCTTACGCTTTCTTTTTTTTCTTTTTCTTTTTTTGAGACAGAGTCTAACTCTGTTGCCAGGCTGGAGTGCAGTGGCACGATCTCGGCTCACTGCAAGCTCCGCCTCCCGGGTTCACTCCATTCTCCTGCCTCAGTCTCCTGAGTAGCTGGGGCTACAGGCACCCGCCACCATGCCTGACTAATTTTGTTTTTGTATTTTTAGTAGAGACAGGGTTTCACCGTATTAGCCAGGATGGTCTTGATCTCCTGACCTCGTGATCCACCCGCCTCAGCCTCCCAAAGTACTGGGATTACAGGCGTGAGCCACCACGCCCAGCCTGATTAAATAATGTAAAAGTAAACTTGTCACCGAGTGTTTTTTTAAGAAATCTGAAAATGTCTCTTAACTTCAAAATGAAAACAAAAGTCCCTTAGCATTTTTAACCTCAAATGAGTGAAAACCAAACCACAATGACACAAAAAGACGATGTGAAGATCACAGAAGGAGAAGATAAATGACAACTTCGCAAAACAGTCGACCAGCAGAGCCCCATACTCATGGTCTATTGCATGCTCTCTATTGTCTTTGAGGACTCTTATGTGATTTAAAACAGATTTGAGAGGATTTGCAAGTTTTTAATGGAAAGAAAAAATAATCTGCCAGATGGGCAATGAAAAATTCTTTCCTTAAAACAAAGTTTTATAATTACACTTGTTGTTTACTTATGTTTCCTTATTTAAGTTTTTGATGTAGTGGAACATAGACAATTACCAGTAAGTAGTCAATCGAAATTCTGGGTTATGCTTTTTGGGAGAACTAGCAAATTAAAACATTGCGATACAATTTTGAAATACTAAATGGTATTCCTTAGTGATTGAGGTTTTGGAAATGCACATATTATAGTAGAAATGGAAATCAGTTCTTTCTTTCAATCAATGACCAGGATGAACAGGGAAAGGACAGATTAGTTATTGACATGGCATTCAGCATTAGGGAAATGATTAGGGTCTAGAGAGGTGTATGGCTCAAAGTAACAGTAGCTCTTTGTTTTGTTAAGGATTTTTAAAATGAAATTGTAAAAATTTATATTGAAATTTCAGGCAACATAAAATAGGGTGTGAAATTTTGGTGCTTATATAGAGTATATGGGTTTAAAATTTTGAGAATTGTGAATATCTTGAATATAAATTGGCAAACTCTGTATTAGTGGGAAGAGTTGCTGACTTCTTTTGGCTGGAAAGAAGGGAGGAATAGAGAAAGCAATGATGATGTTCCAGTTGCAAATTTTTTCAATAATCTGTTGCTGCCTAATAAAGTATTTCCAAATTTAGTGACATCAAAACACAACCATTTTATATGCTTATAGGATCCTGTGAGTTAGGATTCAGACAGGGTGCTGGTGAGATGATTTGTTTTTGCTTCACAGAATCTGGAACCTCAGGTGACCTGTGGGCTAAAGTATGTGATGTGACTTCTTGTGGTTTGGGCTTCCTCGCAACATGGCGGCCTTGGGATAGTTGGAGTTCTTACAGGGTGTCTCAGCACTCAAAAGCATAAGAGCTCCAGTAAAGAAAAGGAAAGCCTTATGGCCTTGAGGGCCCAGCCTCAGAAGCTACTCAGCATCATTTTTGGTACCTCAAAGTGGGGTCTTGGAAGGATGGTGAGTGAATTTTGTATGTGAAGGGAATTTCAATAATTCGTTACCAGAAGATGGTCTGTGGTGGTTTTTTAAATAACTGAAAATTATTTTTCATTCTTGCCATTAAGGAATGGAGTCCATGCTCCTTTCTCTCTTTCTCTCTTTTTTTTGAGACGGAGTCTCGCTCTGTTGCCCAGGCTGGAGTGCAGTGGCGTGATCTCAGCTCACTGCAAGCTCTGCCTCCCGGGTTCACACCATTCTCCCGCCTAAGCCTCCCAAGTAGCTGGGACTATGGGTGCCCGACACCATGCCCGGCTAAT
>NW_012114766.1:6254533-6256811 GCF_000951035.1 Colobus angolensis palliatus | reverse complement strand
GCCCTAGGTACAATGCTGGTATGTGGGGAGATGTGTTCTGCTGCAAGGGTTTGTGATAAAGGATTCATTTTCTTTTCTTTTTTCTTTTTTTTTTTGAGACAGAGTCTTGCTCTGTCACCCAGGCTGGAGTGCACTGGCATGAACTTGGCTCACTGCAACCTCTGACTCCCAGGTGCAAGCAATTCTCCTGCCTCAGCCTCCCGAGTAGCTGGGACTACAGGCAGCCGCCACCACGCCCGGCTAATTTTTTGTATTTTTAGTAGAGACGGGGTTTCACCGTGTTAACTAGGATGGTCTCAATCTCCTGACCTTGTGAACCACCTGCCTCAGCCTCCCAAAGTGCTTGGATTACAGGCGTGAACCACCGTACCCGGCCCTTTTCCATTAACTCTAGGTGAGATTGTGACCGCTTCAAGCAAAATAATGTAATGGAGAAAAAAAGTGTAACAGAAATTACTCCCTGAGAAAGTTCTTTCATATTCCTAGTTTTCCGAGAGTTTTTAATCATCAGTGGATGTCAACATTTATCAATGGTTGTCACACATTTATTAATATAATCAGGTTTTTTTTGCAATTTAGTCTATGAATATAGTAAATTATATCGCTTGATTTTAAAATATGAAACCAATTTTCATTCTTAGGATAAATATCACTTGGTCATGCTGGTCATGGTATATTTTTCTTTTCATACATTGCTAGCTTCATTTTGCTAATATTTTGTTAAGGATTTTTATGGTTATTGTTTATGGTGTATATTTTTTTCTGTCTTTTTGTATCTGTTTCATTTTAGTATCAGGATAATTTTGGTCTCACCTAAGGAGTTTGGAAGTGGTGTTTTCTATTCTATTTTCTGAACAAACATGTAGAATTGTTATTATTTCCTTATCAAATTGTTTAGAGGAATTCACCAGTGGGGTCAACTGGGCCTGGAGTTTTCTTTGTAAGGTATTAAGCTTTTTGGTCAATTGCCTTAATTGAGTTAGGATTTTTCAGGTTATTTATGTTTGAGCCTTGGTAGTTTGTGTCTTTCAAGGCATTTTCCCATTTCAAATGTTATGAAACTTACTATCATGATATTCCCTTATTATCGTTTTAATATTTATAGGATCTGTAGTAACATTCCCCTTTTAAGTCCTGCTATCAGCAATTTGTTATTTCTTTTCTTTTCTTTTTTTTTGAGACAGAGTCTTGCTCCTTGGCTGGAGTGCAGTGGCGCGATCTCCGCTCACTGCAAGCTCTGCCTCCTGGGTTCACGCCATTCTCCTGCCTCAGCCTGTTATTTCTCTTTCTCTCATCAGCCTGGCTACAGGTTTATTAATTTTATTGAATTTCAAAGAATTGGCTCCTGGTTTCATTGACTTTTCTCGGAGGCTTTTCTATTTCATTAATTTCTATACTCTCAATTATTTTCTCCCTTCTGCTTTCTTTGGGTTTAATTTGCTATTTGTTGCTAGTTTCTTGAGGTGGAAGCTTAGATCATTGATTTGAGACTTTTCTTTTGTTATAGTAGCACTGAATTCTATAAATTTCCCTCTAACCACTCATTCAGTTGTGCTCCACCAATTTTGATATGTTTTTATTTTCAATTAATTGAAAATACTTTCTAATTTCCCTTGTGATCCCCTCCTTGACCCATGGGTTATTCAGAAGGATGCTGTTTAACTTTGAAATATTTGAAATATTAGAAATATTTGGGGATGTTTCAGATATCTTTCTATTATTTACCTAGGTATTCTGGTAGTTTTCCTATTGATCCATTCTGCCCTGCTTTAGTTATTATGGATGTTTGATGGCTTCTGTGGAAAATAATGAGAGCAAAGCTCCATGCAGGGGGATTCTGAGCTTTTCTGACAGTGTAAGTTACACGGTGCTGAATCTTCCCACTGGTTTCCTGCACCGAGTGCTCACTGAGGCAGACGGTTGATGAAGAAGCACACTGTGTTAGGGTCCAGCCGATCTGGGTTCTGGATAGCCCTTCCTTAGTATAATGTGACTTTGGCTAAAGACCTTAGTGGAGTCTCTGTTTTTGTTTTGTTTTGTTTTGTTTTGTTTTTGAGGCGGAGTCTCATTCTGTCGCCCAGGCTGGAGAGCAGTGGCAAGATCTCGGCTCACTGCAACCTCCACCTCCCGGGTTCAAGTGATTCTCCTACCTCAGCCTTCTGAGTAGCTGGGACTACAGGTGCCCGCCACCATGCCTGGCTAAGTTTTTGTATTTCTAGGAGAGACGGGATTTGACCGTGTTAGCCAGGATGGTCTCGATCTCCTGACCTCGTGATCC
>NW_012114766.1:6247488-6254483 GCF_000951035.1 Colobus angolensis palliatus | reverse complement strand
CTCGGCCTCCCAAAGTGCTGGGATTACAGGCGTGAGCCACCGCGCCCGGCCTCTGTTTTCTTGTCTGTGAACCGGACATCATAATTTTTGCTTTATGATGCCATATGGTTTTCATAAAGCTCAAGTGAGCTAATTAAACACTCCTGATGAATTGTTGAGCATGTAGAATGGAAGATGTTGTTATTCTTGGCAGATATATTCTATGTGTAAAATTATTTGTCATGCTCTCCTTCACTAGAATTCTGTTTGACTATTTAAACAGATTTTTCTGAAGATCTGACTTTAAATTATGACGTAGATGTTAAAGTATCAAATTAAAGATAGTATTCACTTCATAAACTTCTAATAACCAAATTTATAACTAAGAGGAGTGTGATTGTGTAGAAGAGCTACCTGCTTGAATGAGAAAATGGGCATAATTTTATAAATGTTTTAATGAATAAACAAACCAAACATCTTTTCAAAAATCCATGCTGAGTAAAAGGTGGGTCATACAGCTCTGAAATAAGATGTTCATTTTAGGCATTTTCTGGGATTTCTGAAATTCACTTTCCTAATCCTGCCAGCTCCCCTGTCACCGTCAACTTGAGGGCCAGCTCTTCTTTGTGTCTCACTGGGCCATGTTGCTCTCTGTTTAGCCAAGTTGAATCAGATACGTTTTAATGTTTGATATATAGACTTCAAATAAAAGAGAGAGCCAGAATAAAGAAAAACCGTCATGTTCTCCGTCCCTGTGCCTTGTCCTGCGGTCACCGATTCATTGGCTTTAGAAGTCCGAGGGGCCAAGCATTCTTGAAAAGTACTATTTTTCATTCTTATCAACGAGACTCTGGGGGGGGGGGAGCTCTCTTGGGAGGAATCCTTGCTTATACCATCTGCTCAACTGTTAGATGGGGTTTGCTGTAGTAAACTAGAAAAACTTTCAAGCTTTTTCCACGACCCAAAAAAAAAAAAAAAAAAAAAAAAATTCAGCCATAGCCTGCTAACTTGGGAGGTCAGTGTCTTTCATTTATTTTGTGCATTCAACAAACAGCTTGCAGTGTCATAGGTGCTGATCGCTGAATAAGTGGGAATTCTAGAGTCAAAGCTTCTGCCCACACATGAAGAATTAATTCCAGCTGGGAAGGCACTTAATATACAAGAAGACAGAGCAGATCATCCCAAATAGTGAGACGTGTTTGAAAGACCAGGGCGTCCTACTGAGGAGGGGTCAGCGGACTTCAGCCTGGGGGTGAATTAGGCCTGAGCGGGTTTCCCTGAGCGAAGTCTGTTGGGTCACAGCCATGCTTCCTCATTCGCACAAACTCAACGGTGACTTCCGTACTGTTACAGGAAAGGGGTCCCAATCCAGACCCCAAGAGAAGGTTCTTGGATCTCACTCAAGAAATAATTCAAGGCGAGTCCGCAGTACAAAGCAAAGCGAGTTTATTAAGAAAGTACAGTGGTGGCCGGGCGCGGTGGCTCACGCCTGTAATCCCAGCACTTTGGGAGGCCGAGGTGGGTGGATCACGAGGTCAGGAGATCGAGACCATCCTGACCAACATGGCGAAACCCCGTCTCTACTAAAAATACAAAAATTAGCCGGGCATGGTGGTGTGTGCCTATAATCCCAGCTACTTGGGAGGATGAGGCAGGAGAATTCGCTTGAACTAGGGAGTTGGAGGTTGTAGTGAGCAGAGATTGTGCCACTGCACTCTAGCCTGGGTGACACAGTGAGACTCTGGAGACTCTGTCTCAAAAAAGAAAAGAAAAGAAAAGAAAGGATGGTGGTGAAAGGACAGCTACTCCATGAACAGAGTGGGATATTCCTGTAAGTGAGAGGAGGAAGGAATGCATCCACCCTACGCCCTAGGTACAATGCTGGTATGTGGGGAGATGTGTTCTGCTGCAAGGGTTTGTGATAAAGGATTCATTTTCTTTTCTTTTTTCTTTTTTTTTTTTGAGACAGAGTCTTGCTCTGTCACCCAGGCTGGAGTGCAGTGGCGTGAACTTGGCTCACTGCAACCTCTGCCTTCCGGGTTCAAGCAATTTTCCTGCCTTAGCCTCCTGAGTAGCAGGAATTACAGGCACCCGCCACCATGCCAGGCTATTTTTTGTATTTTTAGTAGAGACAGGGCTTCACCATGTCAGCCAGGCTGGGCTCGAACTCCTAACCTCAGGCAATCTGCCCGCCTTGGCCTCCCAAAGTGCGGGATTACAGGCGTGATCCACCGCACCTGGCCAATTTTCTTAATCACTATATTTTGTAAGAACTGATATTATTATCTTTAAAGCAAAATGAGGAGTGCTTTTGTTCTCCAGTTATTGGGATATCTGGACACTCCCAAGTCTGGGTCTGTTTAGTAAACATTATCAATCTGTTCCCTTAACCATAAACATCTCGAGGCCAGGAATGCCTGACTTTTTTTTTTTTTTTTAAGACGGAGTCTCGCTTTGTTGCCCAGGCTGGAGTGCAGTGGTGTGATCTCAGCTTACTGCAAGCTCCGCCTCCCGGGTTCACACCATTCTCCTGCCTCAGTCTCCCGAAATGCCTGACTTTCTGAGAAGGCAGCCCAGCAGGCCCCCGCCTCATTTTCCAGCCCTCACTCAAAATGGAGTCGCTCCGGTTCCAACGCTGCTGACAATACTACAGCGACCGAGATGGAATGGCCTGCAAAGTCTAAGGTGTTTATCACCTAAATATTTACGCTTTGCAGAAAATGTGTGCCAACCGCTGGTCAAGAGGATGACAGAGCGGGAGGGGATCATGGGGAAGCCAGAGTGAAAGAAGAAAAACCAGCAACTGTGGATGATTTTCATCATATTGCTTATTTTGCCTTTACTTTGACAAGGCTTGGTGCCTATGCTCTCTGCAGAACTGGAGGGGTGAATTGGAACCACAACAAACTGGAGTTGCGTAGGTTCGAGTCTGTATCCCTGGCTCTGTCCTTACAGGAAGTAATTTCCCCTCTTGACTCTGAGACCCAATTAATTCATCTGGAAATTCAGAGGGTTGGATCTGACAGCCGTAAAGGTCCATGCAAACTCTGATATTCTGTAAGACTGTCTTTTGTGTTTTTAATCATGGGTTGCTATCAACAATTGTCTTCAGTCTTAAGTAGGTAGAATGAAACTGAAGGAGCTGATTGGAGAGTGTTCATGACTGTGACCTATTCATCATTGTTTAAGAACTAAGTCACAGCCGAGAACACAGAATGTTATCATTTTTAACTGACAAAAAGCACTAAATTATTCAAGGGAATTGCACTTTTTCATCACAGGCCCCAGCTGGAATGAATCCGACACCGCCAGCCTCGTGCTCTTCTCAACTTCTGTTTCGGGTTCTCACATTGCTATTACCTCTGGAAGTCAATATTCTTTAACAGCTTCTAATGTTTTCCATCTACAATTAAATGGTCCCGTGTTAATTCACATTTTCATTGAAATGTGAATCTTCTGCATATTCAGTCTAAATCCATGAACCTTAATTGTTATGCTGAGCTATCTGATCCAGGTCATTATTACTTTATCTAGCTGAATCCTATTTTAGTTTGCACAGTTAAAAAAAAAAAAAGGCAAAAAGGCAGCATCTTCACCTAAGATCGCAATTGAAACTGAAGTGTTCATGTCAAAGGTGATGTGGGGCGAGAATAGTACTGACTGCACTTGCTTTTTCCAATCCGCCCATGATATTCAGACCTAGAGGCGTGTGGAGCCTGTCATCATCACACAATTATAATTCTTCTATTATTAAAATATAGATGTGCCCGGCAAGCTGGAACATTCTGCATATGCACATAATGATGAATTTCATTTGCATGCTTTATAGATTAGTCAAAGAATTATTCGATAACGGACGAGTGATTTCTTCAGCGGCGGGACCTGAAAATCATCCAGACTGCTTGTGGGTCTGCGGGTGCAGAAATTGTCAGAAGTGTTGGAACCAGAGTGAGTCCAGCTCAAACAGGAGTTGGGGGAAATGAAGCTGAGACCTGCTGGGTTGCACTCCCAAGAAGTCAGGCATTCTTAGTCACTGGATGAGACAGGAGGTTGGCACAAGATACAGCTCACGAAGACCCCACTGATAAAACAGGATGCAGTAAAGCCAGCCAAGACCCACCAAAACCAAGAGGCAACGAAAACACCCTTTGGTCGGCCTCACTGCGGATTATTTGCTAATTATAATGCATTAGCTGCTAAAAGACATGCCCACCATCACTAGGCCAGTTTGCAAATGCCACAGCAACATCCAGAAGCTACCCTGTATGTTCTAAAAGGAGGAGGAACCCTCAGTTGTGGGAATTTCCCACCCCTTTCCCAGAAAACTCATGAATAATCCACCCCTTCTTTGGCAGATGATCAGAAACAACCATCAAAATAGCCAACCAGTGGTCACTGGGGCTGCTCTGCCTGTGGAGTAGCCATGTTTTTATTCCTTTACTTTCTTTTTTTTTTTTTTTTTTTGAGGCGGAGTCTCGCTCCGTCCCCCAGACCGGAGTGCAGTGGCCGGATCTCAGCTCACTGCAAGCTCCGCCTCCCTGGTTTGCGCCATTCTCCTGCCTCAGCCTCCCCAGTAGCTGGGACTACAGGCGCCCGCTACTGCGCCCGGCTAGTTTTTTGTATTTTTTAGTAGAGACGGGGGTTCACCATGTTAGCCAGGATGGTCTCGATCTCCTGACCTCGTGATCCGCCCGTCTCGGCCTCCCAAAGTTCTGGGATTACAGGCTTGAGCCACCGCGCCCGGCCTACTTTCTTAATACACTTGTTTTTACTTTACTCTGTGAACCCCCGAATTCTTTCTTTCTTTCTTTCTTTCTTTCTGAGAGGGAGCTTCACTCTTGTTGCCCGGGCTGGAGTGCAGTGACGTGATCTCGGTTCACGGCAATCTCTGCCTCCTAGGAGCGATTCTCCTGTCTCAGCCTCCCAAGTAGCTGGGATTACAGGCGTCCACCACTACGCTTGGCTAATTTTTTATATATATTTTTTAGTAGAGACGGGGTTTCACTATCTTGGCCAGCTGGCCAGGCTGGTCCCAAACTCCTGACCTCAGGTGATCCACCTTCCTCGACTTCCCAAAGTGCTGGGATTATAGGCGTGAGCCGTGGCGCCCGGCCCTGAATTCTTTCTTGCATGAGATCCAACAACCCTGTCTTAGGGTCTGGATCGAGTAACAGAATTACGTGGACGTGGAAACTCAGCAGGTGTCTGACGAAGATCCAGCTTGCTGGGGATGGATCCCTTTTGTCTTGCCACTTGGTCCTGACCTTCCCTTGTCCTCAGAGGGATCCCATGTGTGCAGTTTAACTGGCGAAAAAGTCATGCTGGCAGGAGTAGGGGGAAGCAAGGAGAGAAAGCAGAGAAGCTATAGGTCTGCCTTTCTTTATGGCCCAGGACATATGGCCCTCCTGCGCAGATAACGTGCATAACTCACAAATTTCCTGCTCACCATCACGCACCTCAACTGATCAGACACCCCGGCTGAAAGAAGAATGCAAGTTAGGCTTCCTGCTGCCTTGATATTCTGAATCAGCTGAGTTCCATTCTATGAAATCCTCAGCAAGCCTTTGTCTCCTAGCAGTCGGCTCCTCTTTTGCTGACACTGCCTGTTGCCTCCTTGCAACGTATTTTCTTACTTTCTCAATGAATCTGCGTTTCTCTACCTACAACTGTCTTTTTTTTTTTTTTTTTGAGATGGAGTCTCGTTCTGTCTCCGAGGCTAGAGTACAAGTGGCGTGATCTCAGCTCACTGCAACCTCCGCCTCCCAGGTTCAAGTGATTTTCCTGCCTCAGCCTCAAGAGGAGTTGGGATTACAGGCGCCCACCACCACGCCCGACTAAGTTTTGTAGTTTTAGTAGAGGTGATGTTTCACATGTTGGCCAGGCTGGTCTTGAACTCCTGACCTCAGGTGATCTGCTCACCTCGGCCTCCCAAAGTGTTGGATTACAGGCATGAGCCACCACAGTCAGCCATCCTACAACTGTCTTGGTAATTTCTTTTAGCCTGGGGCCACCGGCCCAAAGAGTCGCTCCCTGTGACCCCATGCTCTTCAGTTTCCTCTTTGTTTTGTCACCGTTAGGAGAAGTCAGGAGAGAGGTCAGCTCTGACTGGGTTGAGCTGACTAATTTTTGCCTTTAGCTTCCAAAGATAATGAGAAGGACCCAAAGGGAGAGTCACTCACGGTATAACGGTGAGAACCCTGGCCTGGGATCAGGAGCCTCTGCAGAGCTTTCTTTACTAATGTGAAGATGCAATGACCATTTGGAAAGCAAGTATTTGTTATTAAAAGAGAGGCGATATCCTCATTCTATTTGTTTTTCCTCCACTGCTATTGTTAATGGCAAATAGAAGCATCTCGAATATTCATAAAGTTGAAAAAAAATCAGCCTCGGAATCATCATTTGGTAAGGTCTCAAAAGATTGAAAACAATTGTCTGAATATCATTTGGGAAATAATTATTTGTTTCTTGGAGAAATGATATTCCAAAGTTTATCTTCAACTATGGTTGAACGTCCAAGGGTGTTTTGGTATGTACACTTTGTATACAGCTTCCCACGTAGGTTTCCAGGGAATAGTTTTGTGAAATCTGATATTCATATCCCAGCGTATTTGTTGAAGTTGCAATGTAGACATCCAGACTGTTGTTATTAGGCATTATATTTTGTAAGTTTTAGTTGGAAAGAAATGTTGAAGAAAGTATGCTTCTTAGGAGGAGTGTTGTAACTTTAACTATGACGATGATGCCACCCTGAGAAAGACAAGAGAGATCACAGACCCTCATATCTTATCAGTTAGGACGCCTTTCCAGCGACAGAGCATCCCAGGGGGAAATGTGCCAGGAAACAGTGTTCCGCTTATCATTTCCCTCCCTGACATCCTCAGCTCACTATCCTTGCTGTAGCCACACCTGCTTCTAGTCCCTGCTCCCTCCACAGATCCTTTCCACACTTTGTTCCTTTTATTTGGAGCCTCTGCCTCGCCTCCCCTCCCCTCCCCTCCCCTCCTCTCCCCTCCTCC
>NW_012114766.1:6230946-6246325 GCF_000951035.1 Colobus angolensis palliatus | reverse complement strand
ACACCTGTGAGATCCTTGCCTCCACCCACCACCCTCCTCACTGCCAGGGTTTATACATTTCCCTGCATTCCCTTTGCTTTCAGCTTGACCCAGCACCCTGTGTTTTATTGACCCTAGTGGTCAGGGTTCATCTTCAGAGATATGACTGAAGATGTTTATCCACTTCAAATATAAGGACTATTACCGTAATATGGGTTGCACTTGTGTTCCCGCCCAAATCTCACGCGGACTTGTAATCCCCCATGTTGGGGGAGGGGGCCTGGTAGGAGGTGATTAGATTGTGGGGGCGGATCTCTCCCTTGCTGCTCTCGTGATAGTGAGTTCTCACGAGATCTGGTTGTTTAAAAGTGTGTAGCACCTGCTCCTTTGCTCTCTTTCTCTTACTCTGGCGATGGGACGCTGTGTCTGCTTCCCCTTTGCCTTTCACCATGATCATAAGTTTCCTGTGCAGCCTGCTTCCTGTACAGCCGGGCTTCCCATACAGCCTGCAGAACTGTGAGTCAATTAAACCTCTTTTCTTTATAAATTACCCAGTCTCAGGTAGTTCTCTATAGTAATGTGAGAACAGGCTGATAAAAACAGGTAGGGATAGCAGCTTCTCAGGAGCCCCACTATCTGAACAGCTCATTCTAGGACGTAAAGGAATATTTGTTCAATCAATCAATCATTAGTTCAATCAATCAACTAATAAGTACAATAAAAAAGCAGTTTTTCTTTGGAAATATGGTGACATCACCACAGAGCCAGTTAGCACTGAGACATAGGATATGAAGCTAACAGCCCTGTACACTGTATTTGCTGGCCTTGTTGGTTTGAAAGGAAAATCTTGGGACCCCCAAATCACTAAGCCAAGGGAAAAAGTCAAGCTGGGAACTGCGTTCGGGAAACCTGCCCCACATTTTATTCTTAAATAAGATAGCCGTAAGATGAAAAAGCTATATACCTCCCTCACAATTTGTCCACAAGGAGATTCTTTGTTGCCCTCAAGAATTTTACCCTAAAATAGTTCTGCTGATTTTCATCAGAATGGATAGCTTATTGTTGCAGGTGTGGGATAAAGTACAGACAGAACTCAGTCATCCCTTCGCTCACCTGAGACAAATGCAAATCTGATTGCTTCCTCTGCCCTATTGCTTACGTAAAAGTGTAGACTCACTGCATCAGACTAAGGCGTAAATGACTAGGCCTCTACTCTTCCTCAGCTGTAAATTGTGTATTCACTGAAAGGCTGATGAGGGGCTCAAAGGAATGCACCTGTTGTTCTCCTATCTACCTACGACCTGGAAACCCCACTTCAAGTTGTCTCACCTTTCTGGATTAAACCAATGCACATCTCACTCCTATTAACTGATGTCTCATGTCTCCCTAAAATGTATAAAACCAAGCTCTGCTCTGACCGCCTTGGGCACATGTCCTCAGGACCTCCTGAGACTGTGTCATGAGTATGTCCTTAAGCTTGGCAAAGTATACTTTCTAAATTTCTAAATCCATTGAGACCTGTCTCAGATACTTTTAGTTCACACTGGATTCCAATGGACCTTCCTGTATTGTTTTATTAGATTTCCTTGATAATTATGCGAGGCCAGCTCAGCAGCTCTCACCAACTCTGTTTTGCAGAGGCGCATACTGAACTCGAGGTCACACAAAGCAGGCACCTGGACTCAGGTCTGCAGGTTCCTGAGCCCGTGTCTTTTCCCTGCTGCGGGGTAGCCTTGCGCATGGCCTGAGAGACTGCGTGTTCACGTGAGCTTCTCTGACTTTCAAAACAGGGAAGGAGAAGCGTGCAGGACGCTGGCAAGCCCTCCAGCCCCGTCAGGAAGAGAGGGGAGAGGTGTGTGCATCTGCCGTTTTGCCAAAATGACATTGACTTTTGCATTTGACACTCCTAAAAACATACAGGTTAAAAAGCACAATAAAACCCCAAAACAACAACAACAAAATAGACCCACAGACACAGAGAAGCCATCCATAGGAGGAACTCTCTTTCACTTAGAAACCTCTAGGGTATCTTTAAGCTGCTTTCCTCTCCTTTTTCAGTGTACTCCTGGATGCATGCATCTGTGGTTTTCGGGAAGGAATGTGGATTTTGGCTATGACGTCTCTGCAATGTATTTGTCACCTTGGGTCATGAGTCTTGTTTGTGGATTACCTGTCTGTAGAATATCTATTACCTGCTTTATTTTTAAGCCAAGCTCAGTGGAGGAAATACTCTTCAGGGGAAAAAGAATTTTAGAAACTCACAGAGAAAATACATTAAACAATATTGCTTTGATCTACTTTGTGGCAGGTGAAATGGGCAGTCCGTGTCAGCCCCAGGCAGTCACGCCTGGAACCTGGCACAGGTGTGCAAGCGTTCTGCAGACGTCCCCCCCTCAACCCCACCGGGGGAAGAGAAGATTGCAGATTGGGGAATGTTCTATGCTAACAATTAAGTGAATTACTTGCTGGCTCATCTCTAACTTTAATTACTTTCTCTTCCTCAACTTTGCAATTAGCTGATGTTGCTACAAATTTTTGTCACATACTTAATCTTTGTATAGCGGTTTTGGCCAGAGTGCAGTTCAAGTCTGTGAGCTACTCTGATGTCTCTATCCAGAGGTGAGGCTGCCCGAGTGGTCGAGTCTCTTAACAAGGCACACACTTGCAAGGGCTCACTCAGCGTGGACAAGAGCAGATGAGGCTTATTTTCAGCTCCCAGCCCCTCTTGTTCCTGGCAGGAACGCCGTGCCCTGTGTCTGCATTTTGCTCTTACCCTCCTCTCTGGCTTCTAATTTATATGGCATTTATTTTGCACCAAACACTTTGTAAAAACTGTTCATCCCCTGCAGACGTGCAGATCCGATTCTACCCAGTTAACAGATAATATAACTGAGTCTCAGAGAAGTTATGTAATTTAGCTAATTAAAGGAAGAGCCAGGATTTTCACATCCGGCTCTCTTGTCCCCAGATTGTCTTTTCCAGGACTCGTTGCCTGCGATGTTGCACTGTCTGCTGTGCTGCAGTGTTCGGTGTTGTGGGATCACCTGACATTGGAAAGAAGGGGGAGCTGCACACATTTCAGGGGGAAGCGTGAGAAGCCAGGGTCCTGAGTGGGGAATTTGCAAGCTCCTCTGTGAGAAGAATCAAATGATTCTGTGGCCTGTCTGGTGAAAGAGGAAGTAGGGAACTGGAATCCCCAAGTTTTAAATTTAGGGAATTTGGAAGAGACGGGTGAGGTCTATGAAGCGTCTGACCACATTCAGCAATGCGAATGATGGAAGATGCCCTCACTTGAGGGCTGTAGATGTGTTTCAGACGTGAGAATGACATCCAAGTGCTCTGCAGACATTGGGATTATGAACTCCAAATATCTGAGACAGGTCTCAGTGAATTTAGAAAGTGTATTTTGCCGAGGTTGAGGAGGCACGCCTGTGACACGGCCTCACGAGGTCCTGGCGACGTGTAACCCAGGTGGTCAGAGCACAGTTAGGTTTTATACATTTTAGGGAGACATGAGACATCAATCAAAATATGTAAATAAACTTGGCTCAGTCGGGAAAGGCGGGAAAACTCGAAGTGGGGAGGGGGCTTCCAGGTCATGGGTACATAAGACGTTCTTTTGCGTTTCTGATGAGCCTCTCCAAAGGAGACAATCAGATCCGCATTTATCTCAGCAGAGGGGTGACTTTGAATAGAGTGGGAGACAGGTTGGCCCTAAGCAGTTCCCAGCTTGACTTTTCCCTGTAGCTTAGTGATTTGGGGGCCCCAAGATTTATTTTCCTGTCACAGAATATACATATTTAATTGAAGAATCAGAGCAAATATGTAGAATTCAGAGTTACGCATGCACAGGCAATAACCTAAGCCAGAATTGGACTACCTAAAAAAATCTCTACCAGAATCCATAAACCCATTTCCAAATTGTGGATGGAGAACACGGCGACTTGGGATGATGAAGGACGTTGCTCAGATTTACTTAGAAAGTGGAGAGGCCGCAGTGGAATCCAGTGCTGTTGGATTCCACATTCCAAGGTCTTATGAGCCTCTCTTCCTCCCAGTACAGTGTGCAACACAGCCCGCTGGAGGCTCTCAGGTAGAGGGCCGATGAGTACCAGGCTATCCAGTGTGAGCCCTCAATCAGTAGGGCCCTCTGGTCTGGATAGTAATATATCATATAAAAACGCTGGCCGGGTGCAGTGGCTCACACCTGTAACCCCAGCACTTTGGGAGATGGAGGCCAGTGGATCACGAGATCAAGAGATCGAGACCATCCTGGCCAACATGGTGAAATCCGGTCTCCACTAAAAATACAAAAATTAGCTGGGCATGGTGGTGCACACCTGTAGTCCCAGGTACTACAGGTACCAGCTACTTGGGAGGCTGAGGCAGGAGAATCACTTGAACCCAGGAGGCGGAGGTTGCAGTGAGCCAAGATCGTGCTACTGCACTCCTGCCTGGCAACAGAGTAAGACTCTAGCTCGATAAAAAAGCCCTGGGGCATTTTTCACCCTGGTTCTTAGGATGGATGAACACACTCTACTGTTTTCTGGGCCTGATTACATAACACTGTAAAAGCTGCATGGTTTATGTTGGCAACACTCACCAGTTTTAAGCATTTTCAAAACCACAGAAATGTGTAAAGAACAGGACAGTGAGTACTCATGCATCTGCTGCCAGGGCTCCCCGATTGTTCACATGTTGCCACATTTGCTTCATCTCTGTAATTTTTTGCTAAACAGTAAATTCTAAATATCATGCTTCATCCCTACATACTTTTAGCATGGTTCCCAAAAAGTAGGGGGTATTATTAGGTTGGTGCAAAAGTAATTTCAGTTTTTGCCATTACTTTTTATTTTTTGAGACGGAGTCTTGCTCAGTCACCCAGGCTGGAGTGCAGTGGTGCGATCTCAGCTCACCGCAAGCTCCACCTCCTGGGTTCACGCCATTCTCTTGCCTCAGCCTCCCGAGTAGCTAGGACTACAGGTGCCCGCCACCACAGCCAGCTAATTGTATTTTTAGTAGAGACGGGGTTTCACTGTGTTAGGATGGTCTCGATCTGCTGACCTCGTGATCCACCCACTTCGGCCTCCCAAAGTGCTGGGATTATAGGTGTGAGCCACTGTGCCCAGCCACCATTACTTTTAATGACAAAAATCGTAATAACTTTTGCACCAACCTAATAGTGACCACAGAATTATTGTCACACTTACCCATCAACAGGAATTCCCAGGTGCTGAACTGAATGGCCTCTGCACTACATCCTGTCTGGACACTTTTCATATCATTGTGTGTTGATCTGGTCTGTCTGTGATAATTGGGTTCTACCTTCCATGTGCTTGTAACCAAATATGCTCTTCTCACTCAGTAATAACCGCCACATTGGTTATTGCTTATTGAATGCTTTTTATGTCAGATTCTGGGCTCAGCTCTGTGTTCATTATATTAATCCTCACAGCAACCTAGAAGGTGGATTTTGTTACAATTCCCACATTATAAATGAAAACCTGAGGACGGTATGGGCGCTAACTGGTGAGTTTTTGTGAATTGATTTCTCTGGATATCTGTATGGCCGTGCTGTTACAGCTCTTTGTTTTTCTAGCTAGAGTGTGGTGTATTGGCTTTTTAATCATGGAATCTGCCCTTTTGTTTGTTCAGTCAATGATGAAAGTCCATTTTCATGGACTAGAAGTCAAGATGCTCCTTGCTTGAAGTGCAAAAATCCTTCCTGTGTCTCAGCGCTGAGACTTTCTCAGGCAGTTGGCAGCTGGGAGTAGCTGGAGGAGGTGACAGTCTCATCACAAGCCTCAAATGATGGAATTACATTTCGGATGAGACCAGGTGTTCTTTTCTAAAGGGATGAACTAACGCAAGTTTCCTGTCAGCACCAGTTTTGAGAGTGTGTGATCTGTGCGCTTTGATTTAATTCTTTGTGGTCGCCCTGTTGAAGTTCTTCATTTGTTCCTTGACTTTGTGTTCTGTTGGTGACCTCTGATGGAGCAATAGAGTATGTGTTGTGGCTGGTGCTGGGTGGGTGCACTGTCCTCCCTCCCCCAGGGCAGATTCTCCCCTGCCCACCGTACCACCTCTGTCTGGTGCCCCTGGGCCAGGCCATGGGCGGTCATGGTCAGGTGCGTCCATCTCTGTAAGGAGTTGTGAGCTGCACTCCATGGACACCTGGGCACCTGTGTGAGTCTGCACTCCCCACATGTAGATCCCCATGCCCCCAGGAGAGTGACATTAAATAGGAAATAAGCACAGGACTAGTAGAGACTGCTGAGCAAAGAACAAATGTTCCTGCTTTATGAACAAGAGCCCCTGCCTTTCCATTTTGCACTGGGCCCTCTTCTGATGCCCAAGCAGATGGAGTAGACTGACATTTCAATTGCTCCAAGATGCGACTGTGCCCGTCATAGTCCACTCAGGCTGATGTAACAAAATACCATGGACTGGGTACATTCTAAACAACAGATTTATTTCTCACTGTTCTGGAGACTGGGAAGTCCAAGATCAAGGTGCTAGCAGATGAGGTGTCCAATGAGGGCCGCCTTGCTGCAATCTCACCTGGCAGAAGAGATGGAAGGGCCAGACGGCCCTCGACCTGACTACAGTATCAGAGTTAGGGCAGTGGCACCTGGCTCAGAAGCTGGCGTTCATGCAGCTTCTGGACTACCACAGGAGTCCAGAGCTCCTAGTGGTACAGACAGAATGGTAGAGACAGAATTCTCACTGTGTTCTGCTTCCTAAATCACCTCCCTCCAGGAGAGTCTGCACTGTAGGAGGGAGGTGATCTAGGCAGAAGAACAGAGTGAGAACTCATAATCACAGCACCTCTTGTGTTCTAGGGACTCCTGGAAATACTGATTAGGATTCATGCTTAACTTCAGGAACTGGCCTTTTTTTCAGAAGAAGGAACCCAGGGCATGATATGGTTAAATAAGTTGTCCAAGGAACAGAGTGACAGATCTGAGATTTGAGCCCTGGGAGCCTAACTACTAAATCATACAGCTTCTCAAGCAATTCCCTCATCTAAGGGGTGACTCTAACTGGAAGTTGGTAGGAGCCGGCTCTCCACGTAGGGCCGTTGTCTTCAGGCTGCAAGTCTCTTGGGCATTTTGCCTCGTGGGTAGCTGAGGCTTCCACAAACGTTTCCAAGAAGTGTATTGATTCTCCCCTCAAAGGAGACTCTAGTGCATTCATTGTTTTTTGTCTGAGTATCAAGTTATATCTTTTATTCTTCTGTAGTTGTGTGTTATGGGTATATTCTCCATTGAGAAGAACAATTTTTCTCTCTGTAACTTGCAGGAAATGTGAGACAGGGAGACGCCAAGATAAGAAGAGGCACCTCACACCCAGTGGAGACTTCTTTTTTTTTTTTTGAGACGGAGTCTGGCTCTGTCGCCCAGGCTGGAGTGCAGTGGCATGATCTTGGCTCACTGCAAGCTCTGCCTCCCAGGTTCATGCCATTCTCCTGCCTCAGCCTCCTGAGTAACTGGGACTACAGGCGCCCACCACC
Source organism: Colobus angolensis palliatus (assembly GCF_000951035.1). Classification (NCBI taxonomy): domain Eukaryota; kingdom Metazoa; phylum Chordata; class Mammalia; order Primates; family Cercopithecidae; genus Colobus; species Colobus angolensis. The sequence goes on along the minus strand of NW_012114766.1, from coordinate 6,238,833 downwards.
ACACCCGGCTAATGTTTTGTATTTTTAGTAGAGACAGGGTTTCACCGTGTTAGTCAGGACGGTCTCGATCTCCTGACCTCGTGATCCACCCACCTAGGCCTCCCAAAGTGCTGGGATTACAGGCATGAGCCACCGAGCCCGGCAGAGACTTCTTAGTAGTCCAAAACATCCTTTATTTCAGCCCCTGGTGTGATGAATGATTTTTGAGGAATCAGGGAAGAAGGTTAAATTTCTTTCTTAAACTCTCTTTGCAAACATTTTCTAGCAGGATCATTCCCTTAAGAGTTGTAGAAATATGGTGAAGAGCCAATCAATGTTCCCCTAGCAAGTTCTTTGCCAATTTAGTCATTTATCTATGCTTCTATTTCCAAACATTAGGAGGTAGATACTTGTTTAGAGGAATTCTATGGTTTGTCAGATTCCTTTAAGGATTTTCAGATGGAAAAAGCATACATTCCTGCAAGCAGTGTGGCCAGGGGAGAATATACATGCAGGTGGATACATCTGTCTTTGCACTGTTTACCTGCAGGAATGTGTGGATTGTGCAACCCTCCTGCCAGACTAAAGGATCAAATAGGGGCTTGTGGCACCTGTAAATTCCTTTCTGCCTTTTGCTTTCCACCTTAAATTGTTCAGTACAATACTGCTCAAGGCATAAATGTTCCGTGCTTTGTTTTCTCAGCATTGATCAATTAGGACTAATCTAATAAATTAAATGTATTCTTCTCTTATTTACACTTCAACTGTATTGGATTCATTGAATTAGAAAACCATGAGAAATCTATGCAGCCTTCTTTTCACCCAGATACATTAAAAAGCTGCCATCCATATCAACAGGTATAATCCTATATTAGGGGTGGTGTGTGGAGGTGTTGTCTGCACTCCCAAAATTTGAATCCAAGCTTAACCAGAAAAAGCTGTTGTAGAATCCTGCTTCATTGTTATCAGGTGCTACCATTTGTTGAAAAATGCCATGTTTCAGATCCTATGTTAAAGATTCTAGAGGCATTATCTCATCTTTTTATTTTATAGATCCTCCTATGAGGAAGTAATTTTATCACAGTTTTACAGATGTGGAACTGAGGCTTAAAGTTTCAGTAAGTTACCCGAGCAAGAGGTTTCCTGTTTTAGGTCTACGCAACAAGAGAGAAGATCTAGGGGTTTTAACAAGGGCTCTGCAGTTTTTGTTCATGTCACACTCTGTAATATGCAAGGAGAAATAAACTTTTATTGAGTTCCCTTTATATACCAGGCAGTGTGAGAGTCACTGCCCATATGACCTCATTCTAATTTTCACAACCATCTTTGGAGATAGTATGGAGAAGCTGAGGCTCAGTACTACTTTGTCTAATATTTAAAAAGCTACTGAGATGTGATATTTGGAGCTAAGCAAGGCAGGGGTGCGATAGAAGAAGTGAGAGAGGAGAGTGAGATCAATCATTGGCAATTGTGCAGAGGTGGAGCGGGTGGTGGGCTCTTGATGGTGGTATGGGAGCTTAGGTTCATTTCTCTCCTCCTTTTGTCATTTATCTCTAGTCTCACCTCCCAGTGAGATAAAAGATCCAATTTTCAAACAAATTTGAAGTTATCTCCTTCTGGTTAGCTGCAAAAGCTTGTTTATTCTCCTCTCCAATTCTTCTCCCTCTTGACCCAACTCTGAGGGCAAGGCTGATCCGTGGAGCAGTCCATTCTTATAGATATTTAATAATATAAGAAGTAAGAGGAGTGAGTCATTGATGGTGACCTGCCATCATGAAAGATGCAGCCCATCACAAGAAAGAGCCCAGCCTTACATGGAGTGGAGCATGAACACAGAGATCAGAAGATGGTGCAGAATACATTGCGTCACCAACTCGTCCCTGTAGTACCTGTTTCAGACAGGCACGCACACATCCCTTCCCTCTTACTTTCCAGTCCTTTGTCCCTTATTTTCTAGCTCTTCTGTTCTTTTAAGGGTACTGGCTCAATCTAGTTTCTTGTGGGCAAGTCCTGTTTTCCTTGAATCTGTACCGTGTGCAGAACTTGAACCCCTCTCAAGCTACACTAATCCCCTGTGTCTTAGTCAAGTTGGGCTGCTTTAACCAAATAATAAGGCCTGGGCGGCTTAAATAACAAACATGAATTTCTCACAGATCTGGAGGCTGAAGTACAAGATCAAGGCATCAGCAGATTTTGTTCTTGGTGAGGGCTCTCTTCCTGGCTTGCAGACGGCTGCGTTCTTGCTGTGTTCTCACATGGTGGAGAGAGAATGAGCTCTCCTTTCTGCTCTTCTAAGGACAGTAATCTTATCATGGGGGCTCCAACTTCAGACCTCATTAAATTTAATTACCTTTCAAAGGCCCTACTTGCAAATCCCATCACGTTGGAGATTTGGGGTTTAACATGGGAATTTTGGTGATGGGGGGTGGGGACACAAACATTCAGTGCATAGCTCTCTTCTTGCATATCTGAGACACATAGTTGCACTAAGGGGTCCACTTTGTAATGGGAATGAAGTTAGGGCCAAAGTGGGTGAAGGGTAGAGAACCCTGCCCTGAAAATCTCAACGGAGGTCATAAAAAATACTATTTGGATGAGATTCTGACTAAAAGTAGCAACCAAGAAACTCATAAATTAGTTGAAAATTCAAAAACTGGATGTTATAAAATGACCTGTGAATTTCTCAGATGAGGCATGCTGAGCTCCAGTTAAGGTCTCATCTTTGGGTCGCTTAGGCCAGTAGACAGCCCTCGAACTGAATTTCTGCTTTATTCTGTTCGATTATATGGCCGTATATTTCTCGTGAAACATTTTGAGTGACCCTTTACCAAGGAAATGGCTTTTTAAGCTAGTGAATCACATCTTTTCATATTTCCTTCTGTTCCCTCTTTTTATTTCCATGTAAAATATTCCAAATGACATTAAGTGTACCCTGAAATTGTCATGGGAAAAACCAAGCAAAGTGCTTAGAAATATCTGCATATTCAGGAAAAAATCATTTGCCAAGTATTAACACACGAGTGAGTAAATCATGTGGGAAGAAGAAAAAGGTCACATTCCAATTTTACAAAGCAACAGCTACCATAGCTGAAAAAGAGAAAAATCAATGCCATAAAACACTATTTTTTAAGGTGTAACAAAGCAGAAAGTTTCCAATTAAAGTTTTTTTTGGCAGTGCCCCAATATTCATTTTTACATAAATGGATTTGATTGCTTTTTCTTTGACGTGAAATTTCCAGAATAGTTCATGCATAACAGCGTAAGACTCTGAGAGGCTGTGGGAAAATGATGGGTGTAGATGGCTGTGAGCTTTAGATTTGTGATCTGGCTCTTTGTTTCAGTTAGGATAGGATTTGTATTCAATTGACCCAACTGCGGTGTCATCCCCAGGTAAAGGTTTATTTCTCTCACATAAAAATCCAGAGGCAGGAAGTCTGTGGAAGGCATGTTGGCCTCAGGGATCTTGGCTCTTTCTAGCTCATGTATGTTATGCCCAGAACTTGTGCTCAGGGTCCAGCATGGTAACTAAGGCACCAGCTGGCCCATGAGCATGTCAGCCTCAGGGCACAGGAAAATGAAGAAGGAACAGAGGGCATGGAGCAGGTGCCCTTTTATTCAAAGCTGCTTTAATTGACATTGAAGACCCACCAAACAGTGAAACAGCATAACTAACGCCAGTTTTGTTGAAGGAGCCTCTGCCCATAGGCTAGGATAATTTTAGAGCACTGACATAAAACTCAAAAACAGCAATCATGTGGATGAATGGGGACGTATGTGAGCAACTGTTTTGTTAAAGATTTATGGGAACGAGGAGGTTTGGCTGTCACCATATGAGAGACCATTACCGAGGACCCTTGTTGGTGCCCAGATACCTGTGGTTGTCACCCTACTTTCCCTCTTACCTAAAGATAAAAGACAAGGCAAAGCCCACTTAATTCTGAGCTGGTTCTATGGGGCATTAGTCCACCATCTTGGCTTGCTGGCTGTCCTAATAAAGTGGCTTTCTGGCCGGGTGCAGTGCCTCATGTCTGTAATCCCAGTGTTTTGGGAGGCTGAGGCGGGTGGGTGGATCACTAGGTCAGGAGATCAAGATCATCCTGGCCAACATGGTGAAACCCCTGTCTCTACTAAAAATACAAATATTAGCTGGGCGTGGTGGTGTGTGCCTGTAATCTCAGGTACTTGGGAGGCTGAGGCAGGAGAATTGCTTGAACCAGGGTGTCGGGGGTTGCAGTGAGCCAAGATTGCGCCACTGCACTTCAGCCTGGTGATACAACAAGACTCCATCTCAAAAAAAAAAAAAAAAAGAAAAAAAGAAACTGGATTTCTTTGCTCCAACTCCTTGTCTCTCAACTTACTGGCCTTTGTGCAGCAAGCAGAACGAGTTTGGACTCAGTGACACTCATACAAAACAATGCACAGTATGAAATGTACAGCTTAATAAATTATGATAGAGAAGATGCTTACGGATTTACTACAGCAGACAAGGAAGAGACACAGCCAGCCCCTGAGGACCCCATTACCTCTCTCCATCAGCACCCTTTCTTCCTTCTCAAAAGTGGGTAGGTCTTGACTTCTTTGCCTGTTTTTGAATTTTATGTAAATTGAATCATACAGTATGTGTTCTTGAACATACCTTCTTTCTCTTTTTATAAGATTCATCATGTTACAAAATGTAGCTGCAGTTTATCAGATTTCATAGCTGTCTGTGGTATATTTATTTCACTGTTGATGATTTGGCTTGTTTCTAAATTGGGACTCTTAGGAATAGTGCTGCTATGAACATTCTTTTTTTTTAATTTTTATTTTATTTGAGACAGAGTCTTGCTTTGTTGTCCAGGCTAGAGTGCAGTGGCGATCTTGGCTCACTGCAAGCTCCTCCTCCCGGGTTCACGCCATTCTCCTGCCTCAGCCTCCCGAGTAGCTGGGACTACAGGTGCCTGCCACCATACCCGGCTAATTTTTTTGTATTTTTAGTAGAGACGGGGTTTCACTGTGTTAGCCAGGATGGTCTCGATCTCCTGACCTCATGATCCGGCTGCCTCGGCCTCCTAAAGTGCTGGGATTACAAGTGTGAGCTACCGCACCCAGCCGTTTTTTTTTTTTTTTGGAGATGGAGTGCAATGGCATGATCTCGGCTCACTGTAACCTCCACCTCCCAGGTTCAAGCGATTCTCCTGCCTCAGCCTCCCGAGTAGTTGGGATTACAGGTATGTGCCACCACGCCCAGCTAATTTCGTAGTTTTAGTGGAGATGGGGTTTCTCCATGTTGGTCAGGCTGGTCTTGAACTCCAGACCTCAGGTGATCTGCCCCCACTCAGCCTCCCAAAGTGCTAGGATTACAGGCGTGAGCCCCTGGGCCCGGCTACTATGAACATTCTTATACTGGTCTCCAGCACTGCTGTGTATCTGTGTTGGGTATGCGTGTGTTCACAGTGGTTGTACAAATTTACCACTTAGAGAGCACGTGCGTTTCTAGTCTCCCACATACTTCTCAATATTTGGTACTGTCTTTTTTTTGTTAGCCATTCTCATGGGTATACAGTGGTATCTTTTTGTTTTCATTTCACTGAGTGCTAATGAGATTGAATGTCTTTTTATTTTTTTATATTTATATTTATATTTTTATTTTTTGAGACAGTTTTATTCTTGTCACCCAGACTGGAGTGCAATGGAATGATCTCAGCTCACTGCAACTTCCACCTCCTGGGTTCCAGCAATTCTCCTGCCTCAGCCTTTCAAGTAGCTGAGATTATAGGCACCTACCACCATGCCCAGCTAATTTTTGTATTTTTAGTAGAGATAAGATTGACCATGTTGGCCAGGCTGGTTTTGAACTCCTAATCTCAGGTGATCCACCTACCTTGGCCTCCAAAGTGCTGGGATTATAGGCATGAGCCACTGTGCCTGGCCAGTTGAAAATCTTTTAATATATTTATGGCCTCTGAGTTTTTATTATTATTATTATTTTTTTTTTTTGAGATGGTGTCTTGCTCTGTCACCAGGTTGGAGTGCAGTGGAGCGATCTCAGCTCATTGCAATCTCTGCCTCCTGGGTTCAAGTGATTCTCCTGCCTCAGTTTCCCGAGTAGCTGGGACTACAGGTGTGCGCCACCACACCCAGCTAATTTTTGTATTTTTAGTAGAGGTGGGGTTTCACCATATTGGCCAGGATGGTCTCGATCTCCTGACCTTGTGATCCACCTGCCTTGGCCTCCCAAAGTGGTGGGATTACAGGTGTGAGCCACCGCACCTGGCTGAGATTTTTTTTTTTTTTGAGACAGGGTCTCACTCTATTGCCCAGGCTGGAGTGCAGGGGCACAATCACGGTTCACTACAGCCTTGACCTCCCCAGCTCAAGTGATCCTCCCACCACAGCCTCCCAAGTAACTGGGACTATAGGGCTGCACCACGGCACCCAGCTAATTTTCTGTGGAGACAGGGTTTTCCATGTTGCCTAGGCTGGTCTTGAACTCCTGGGCTCAAGAAATCCTCCCACCTCAGCCTCCCAAAGCACTCTAATTACAGGTGTGAGCCACTGTGCTTGGACTGGATATTTTCAATTGTGAAGTACCTGTTCAATAATTCTCTTGCCTGTATTTCCGTTGGGTTGTCTTTTTCTTCCTATAGGTGTTCTTACTGTATTCTGGATACTATTCTTTTGCCAGTTGAATGTGTTGCAGATATGTGCCCCCCACTCCATGGCTTGCGTTTTCATTTTTATAATACTGGGTTTTCTAATGAACAGATGATTTAAATTATTATTCATGGGCTCTAAATATATTTTGTGTTTTTGCTTTTTTTTTTGTATTTTGTTTAAGCTTTCCCTATGGCAAGTATTAGAATAAGGAAGGTATTAATCTGTTATATTATAGAAGCTTTATTTTTTTTATTTCACATTTAGATTTAAAACCTATTTAAAGTAATTTCTGTGAATGGTGTGAGAGATGAAGTTTCGTTGTTTTTCTAAGTGTGTATGTATCTGACCAAGAGCTAGTTATTGAAATAACTTTCTCCCTCTGTTCTGTAACACCAGCTTTCTCCATATGTGAATGGGTCTGTTTCTAAAATCTGTATTCTGCTCTATTTGTTCATTTGACTAAACGTGGCGATACCACATCTAAATTACTATAACTTTATGTCTAATCTTTGTATATGATAGACCCACCTTAACGTTCTTTTTCAAGAATGTCTTGCTTAATTATGGTATTTTTTTCTATATAAAATTTAGAATAAGCTTGTCCATTGCCACAGAAAAATCTATTAGGATTTTGATTAAAATTGCACTGAATCTATAGATAATTTGGGGATAATTATCATTTTTTACCTTATTAAGTTTTATTTTTTGAGAATACCTATTTTAACTTTAAAAATGTCTCAATAATGTTTTAAAGTTTCCTGTTTAGTGGTCATGCAGATTGATATATGTATTTCTCCCTAGATATCTGGTGGTTTTTGAGTTGTTATAAATATATATATATACACACACACACACACACACATATGCACACATGCACACAAACACACGTATTTTAAAGATAGGCTCACAGTCTGTTGCTGAGACTGGAGTGCAGTGACATGATTATACCTCACTGCGACTTCAGATTCCTGGGCTCATGTGATTCTCCTACCTAATCCTCCCTAGCAGCTGTGACTACAGATATGTGGCACCATGTTTGGCTAATTTTCTGAATTTTTTGTAGACAAGGGGTCTCATGTTTTCCAGGCTGGTCTTGAACTCCTGGTCTCAAGTGATCCTCCTGCCTTGGCCTCCCAAAGAGCAGGGATTACAGGTGTGAGCCACTGAGCCTGGCTATATATAGTATCTTTTAAGAGTTGTAGTTTCTAAATTTTTGTTGCTAATGCATAAAGATGGATTATGTTTTTTCTTTTTTCTTTTTTTTTTTTT
>NW_012114766.1:6225434-6230036 GCF_000951035.1 Colobus angolensis palliatus | reverse complement strand
TTTTTTAGTAGAGACAGGGTTTCTCTATGTTGGTCAGGCTGGTCTGGAACTCCCGACCTCAGGTGATCTGCCCACTTCAGCCTCTCAAAGTGCTGGGATTACAGGCATGAGCCACCGTGCCCAGCCTGAAAGCTTTATCTAGGATAAAGGGGAGACTTCAGGTGTGCCCTGATTGCAGGCCGTTGGCTATTTGATTGTTTCTAAGGCAGAAGTGAGGGCAAAAATTAGGAAATCTGTCAGTTATTAATCAAGTCCCAGCCATTCTGGATCCATTGTTACAAGGGTTATTGTTTGACTTCCTGGATTGTTACTAGAGATAGCAACCTGACTTCCTGCAAGCCTGACTTACAGCAGGCAGCTTCCTGGGCTGTACACTGTCCATGAGGGGTTGGTTTCTGGGCAAATTGCTGCAGGCTGTGGGTCTGGCCACTGTCCTTTGCATATTGTTTCCCATATAGTTTTCTAAGAGTCGTTATTATTACTTTTTAAAAATCATGAATGAGGATTTCATTTTATCATTTTTTTGGCATATATTGATACCTGTATTAGTTTTTCTTTTATTCTGCTATTGAATTAAGTGATTTTCAAATGTTGATTCAATCTATAAATCCTGACAATAAACCCAATTTTGCCTTGATGAATTATCCCTTTTATACTGGATTCAGTTTGCAAATACTTTGTTTGGGATTAATGATATTCACAAATGAGGTAGAAATGCCATTTTCCTGTCTTGTAACGTCGTCATAATGCCACGTAAAGGCCAGGTTTTGGTAGCAAGATTAAAATGTTTCATATAATGAGTTGGGATTTATTTATTTATTTTTTAAAAAGTTTGGTAAAATTCACTGGTGAAGCCATGTGGGCCTGGAGTTTTAATTGTTGATGAAATTTGTTATGTAGATATGAAATAATCAGATTTCTTATTTTTCTTGTGTCCATTTTGATAAGTTTTTAAAAAAAATTTTTATTTTGAATAATAGACTTGTCAGAAGTTTCAAAAAGCATGTTCAAGGAGGTCCTGTGTACCCTTTATTCAGTTTCCCCCAATGCTAACATCTCATATCACTGTGGTGCAATATAAAATCCAGGAAATTGGCCGGGTGCGGTGGCTCAAGCCTGTAATCCCAGCACTTTGGGAGGCCGAGACGGGCGGATCACGAGGTCAGGAGATCGAGACCATCCTGGCTAATGGTGAAACCCCATCTCTACTAAAAAATACAAAAAACTAGCCGGGCATGGTGGCGGGTGCCTGTAGTCCCAGCTACTCGGGAGGCTGAGGCAGGAGAATGGCGTAAACCCGGGAGGCGGAGCTTGCAGTGAGCTGCGATCCGGCCACTGCACTCCAGCCCGGGTGACAGAGCGAGACTCCGTCTCAAAACAACAACAACAACAACAACAACAAAAATCCAGGAAATTGAAGATAGAATCTACAAAGCATATTCCACACTTCACCAGTTTTACATGCAGTTGTGTGTGTGCATGCAGTTTGATACAATTTTATCATATGTGTAGATTTGTTGTAACCACCACTGACCACCAAATACATAATTTTGATCTCATTACATGGTCCTTTATAGACACCCACCTCTTTCCCATATCCTTAATCGCTGGCGATCACTGATCTGCTGTTCATCCCCATAATTTTGTCATTTGAAGAATGTTTACATAATTGAAATTATATACTATGCAGCCTTTTGGGGTTGTCATTTTTCACTCAGCATAAAAGAGATGTGTCAAGTTAAAAATACTTAAAATGTGTGAGTGGCTTTGGAACTGCTCAGTGGACTTTGAGGAGAGAGAGTTAGTGGAAGTCTAAAGTGCACTGAAGAAAGTGTTCACAGAAATCCCATCATCTCTGAGAATGCTGCCAGCGAAGTTTTACTGGGTAATAATGAATATCTTATTGGAACTGGAGACAGGAGATTCTTGTTATGTAGTGGCAGAAAGTTCATGAAAGGTTGAAAATTTCCTTTTGAATTGGATGACATAACTAAGATTTCTAAACAAAGTTCTGAAGGTGTCACTTGGTTTCTTCTGATGCTTATAGCAAAATGTGCAAAGAGAGAGAGAGACTGAGGGATGGGCTGTCAAACAAAAAGGAGTCAGAATTTAACTTGATGGTTTTGAAAATTCTCAGCCTATACAGATAAAAAATAATGCTAAAGTTAAGAAGTGACTTCTGAACAAAGATCAAATACAAGGCGTTCTCAAAAAAGCTTGGTCTAAGGATGAAGCTTCTTGATTCTTTTATTTCTGTTGAGAAGTGATTCCTGTCAGTCTTTTTGGTGGCTTCTCTGAAGCTCTGAAGCAATTTTCAGAACTTTAAAGTTCTTGGGGTATGTATTAGTTTTCTAGGGCTGTTGTAACAGAATGGTTTAAAAACAAAAGGCATTTGTTTTTTCACAGTTTTGGAGGCTAGAACTCTGAAAATTTTGTTGTTAAGCCAAAATCAAGGTAGCGGAAGAGCCAAACTTTCTCTGGAGGCTCAAGGAAAAAAAAACTTTCCTGCATCTTCCAGCTTCTTGTGGCCCCAGGCATTTCTTGGCTTATGGTAGCATCACTCCAGTGTCTGTCTCCATCTTCACACGGCCTTCTTCTCTTCTTGCTCTATCCTCTCCTCTTCTTATAAGGAATCTGGTGACTAGATTTAGGGTGAACCCTGAATCTAGGATAATTTAATTTTGGTATCCTTAATTAATTACATTTTCAAAGACCTTATTTTGAAATAAGATTGAGAAGCTGAGGTTCTGGGTGGATATGGATTTTTGGAGAACACTATATTCAACCCACTATGTAGTTTTTCTTTTTTTTAATTTATCATGCTTGGGCTATGCTAGAATTCTTGAATCTGTATCTTGATGCCTTTCCTTGGCTTTGGGAAATTTTCAGGAATTGGCTTATGTCTTTAAATATTGCTTCTTTCCCATTCTTTCTCTTTTGTTTCTCTGAGCTTCAATTGTGTGTGTGTGTGTGTGTGTATTGTATCTTCTATTACTTTAAGCTCATTTTGTTGCCTTTTTATGTTCTATTGTTTATTCATGCTGCATCCTGGATGTTTTCTTCTGACCAATCTTCAAGTTCACAGATTTTCTCTTGTTGTAGCCGATCTACTTTAAAGCACATTCTTTAAATTCTTAATTTCATTTAATTTCTCTTCCAGTTCTAGAAGTTTTCATTTCTTTGTTTCCATTCATCTACCAACTTTCTTGAGCTTTAAATTTATCTTCTTGAAAATATTCAGCCTAGCTGTTTAAAATTCTTTATCTTGTAACTATTTGTTATATTTCCTGCGGTTCTGTTTGTTTGGCCTGTTTTTTCCTCTTTCTTTTTAAATCACATAATCCTGTCCCCTATGTGTCTCATGATGTTTTAGAATATATTTTGCTTATGGCTGGTTGCTAGGGACATTGGCAAATCTGGATCATCACAAATTAATTTTAGTGATTGAGATTTTACAAAATTAGGCTTCATTTCTGATAGGTCTGATGTGTTGCTATCTCACCTTTAATTAAAGTCTGCAGTTTTTGGGTTTCATTTCAAAATATTTGTTTCCCAGTGTTCCTTCTGCTTGGTAAGTCTCGGAATCTAATATTTGTGCCATTATTGATGTGAGGCTGTGAAAACGCTCTGCTCAGCATTCTCAGCCTTTCAGCTGCGTGTTCTGAATGGGTACACAGACCCTACAGAAAAGGCAGATCCAAATGCTGGGCTTGCTTCTCTGGTGGTACATTTTCTTTTGTGCCATAGTCTTGTAAATATTCACTGATTTCTTAGCTCCACAATGTCCTCAGACAGACTTTTAAATTTGTCTGGCTTTCCTCATTTTTCTCAACAGGAATGGTGGTTTGAATAACCTAATCCATCATTATCAGAAGTAGAAGTCTTCCAATGCCAACTGTATTTTAGGTTTCTGGACGCTCACATACCACACTACATTTATATCACATGGGCCAGATCCAAGCCAGAAGGCTGGGAATAATCTATGTCCAATTAAAAAGGGGGGGCTGGGTACAGTGGCTCACACCTATAAACCCAGCACTTTGGGAGGCGGAGGCAAGTGGGTCACTTGAGGTCAGGAGTTCGAGACCAGCCTGGCCGACATGGCTAAATCCCATCTGTACTAAAAATATAAAAAGTAGCAGGATGTGGGGGTGCATGCCTGTAATCTCAGCTAAGGCATGAGAGGCTGAGGCGCGAGAATCACTTGAACCTGGAAGGTGGAGGTTGCAATGTGCTGAGATTGTGACACTGCACTCCAGCCTGGGTGATGGAGTGAGACTCTGTCACAAAAAATAAATAAATAAATAAATAAATAAAAAGAGGGGTTCTCATTTTACATGATGTGATTATTACACATTATGTGCCTGAATCAAAACATCTCATGTACACCATAAATATACACACCTACTATGTACCACCACCAACAAAAAATAAAACCTTAACATTAAATTTTTTTTTTTGAGATGGAGTCTTGCTCTGTCGCCCTGGCTGGAGTGAGTGGCGGGATCTCGGCTCACTGCAAGCTCCGCCTCCCGGGTTCCTGTCATTCTCCTGACTCAGCCTCCCGAGTAGCTGGGACTACAGGCGCCGCTACCTCGCCCA
>NW_012114766.1:6222785-6225309 GCF_000951035.1 Colobus angolensis palliatus | reverse complement strand
TTAGCCAGGATGGTCTCGATCTCCTGACCTCGTGATCCGCCCGTCTCGGCCTCCCAAAGTGCTGGGATTACAGGCGTGAGCCACTGCGCCCGGCCCATTAAATTTTTTTTTATGTTAAAAAATTGAAGCTCAAACCCCATCTCTACTAAAAATACAAAAAAATTTTGCCGGGTGCAGTGGCTCACGCCTGTCATCCCAGCACTTTGGGAGGTCGAGACAGAGGGAACTTTCAGTTGACCTTTTGTGAATATTGTACTTTCACATTCTACCATTCAGTGGAAGTTTTCACATGTATTTCAGGAAGTTAGAGGGAACTAGTTACATCCTACTGACAAAACCCATCATCTAGTAGAGCAGTCAACATCAAAATCTCTTTCATTTATTAAATGTCTCTTTATATGGGCACAAGACTAAACATTTAGTTTGTGTTCTTTACTTTTACCATTAATTCTTCCGATAAGTATAATTGGTTTTGTTTTTGCTTTTTTTGAGATGGAGTCTTGCTCTGTCAGCCAGGCTAGAGTGCAGTAGCTCGATCTTAGCTCACTGCAAACTCTGTCTCCCAGGGTCAAGCGATTCTCCTGCCTCACCCTCCCGAGTAGCTGGGATTACAGGCGCCTACCACCGTGCCAATCTAATTTTGGTAGATTTCACCATGTTGGGGTTTCATCATGTTGGCCAGGCTGGTCTTGAACTCCTGACCTCGTGATCCACCCGCCTCGGCCTCCCAAAGTGCTAGGATTGAAGGCATGAGCCACCATGCCCTGACCTGATAAGTATAATTGTCAAAATGAAAATAAAAAATGCTTTTGTTCAGTATTTATCAAGCTGTAGTTTATCAGTACCAAACTTTGAACCAATTAGGTATACATAGCTTCTTTCTGATAGCCTCAGAAGAGATAACTCACAAGAGATAACTATTCAACCTTCTCAAAGACTTATATCCTCAAAATTTATTTTAATAATGTACAAGGTCTTTCTCTTTCATGGCTGGAAACCATGATCCCAAAGAGCTGCAATTCTTCTCTATATTTTATCAGTATGGTGATGGTGTTATCTAGGTCACTCCAAAATGAGACTTTGTGGTTTAAAATAAGTTTAAATATATAGCTATACAGCAATAGAGATGCTGAGTTTTCTTGTGAGAAGCCAACATCTGTTTTCAAGTGGGAATGAAACGTATTTGTAGGAAATCTGATGTTAAACAGTGGTGGTATCGATCTAGTTCCATCAACAAATACTTATACAGTGCTCACCATTGGGTATTGATGCTTAATTTTTAGGGCCTTTAGTAAATTCCTTAGTATGTAGAACTTCAATTTCTTTAGGTAACTGAAGTGTTACAAAATAAGTTACATATCCTCCAGTAACATGTATAGTACATGGTTCATACCAGATATTCAATAATTACTTGATTCAGTGATTCACCAGTTTATTGAGAGAGAGAGAGAAGCTGGTGGCAGAGTCCAGGATGAAAGACCTCCCTCCTGTATTTTAATTCCTTTCTTCAACTACTTTCCCCAGAAACTTTTTGTGCTATTCTTTCTTCTGGATATTCTTCTCAGATCCACAGCTCCCTTCTCTAATATTAGCTACTGTATATCCTTATTGTCGAATGGTGCAAGAAACAGAGAAGGCAGATACTGAAATATGTTTTAATCTAACTCCTGAATTCCATTCCTGAATCCAAATCTGGTATTTCACATCTCTCACCTCTACAAGCAGGTAAAGTGACAATAGAATGGTTGGAAGAACAGAATTAGAATCTCTGAATATTGGTATTGCTTCTACCATGCACCAGAACTGCTTCCTTGGATAAATTGCTCAACTTCTAGGCCTTATAGTTACAATGAATGACTCAAATCTGCCACCCACAGCTGGACTATTTCTATATTCTGATATTTTGGGAATTTTTGAGGTGATTTCCAAGAAAGCTTTATTAACGGTGATTAAACTACTGATTTCAAGACTGTTCCTACAGTAATATTGCTATCACTTGAGTTCTGATGATTTCTTGCCAGGCAGAAAGAAGTGTGGTTACCGCAAATACGTTAGACATTGCAAATAACTTTTAGCTGATTTCAATATATATATAGTAGATGGTTATCCACTGTTCGTGTCAAAGCGACGTGGTGTGTGTTTTGCAATAAGGAAAAGGAATTAAGAACTTCCAGACTTGACGATCTCAATGGGTCTAAAATTTGTGATTGAGTTTGAAGAATATTATTCTGAGAACATTGCCATTACATATAGTCCTTGAAAACAGGAACATCACCTATCTGTAAGGGATGGTAGAGTGAGAGTGAAAAAAATTTGAAATAGAAGACCAGATTATGTGTCCCAGTGCTGATGTGCACATTTTATGAGACGTCTAAAAAAAAGTAAGCTTCTGGGAATATATGATAGTCACTTAAGAGGGGAGGCGGAAAGAGAACATTGCCATTACATATAGTCCTTGAAAACAGGAACATCACCTATCTGTAAGGGATGGTAGAGTGAGAGTGAAAAAAATTTGAAATAGAAG
>NW_012114766.1:6211487-6222735 GCF_000951035.1 Colobus angolensis palliatus | reverse complement strand
ACAGGAACATCACCTATCTGTAAGGGATGGTAGAGTGAGAGTGAAAAAAATTTGAAATAGAAGACCAGATTATGTGTCCCAGTGCTGATGTGCACTTTTTATGAGACGTCTAAAAAAAAGTAAGCTTCTGGGAATATATGATAGTCACTTAAGAGGGGAGGCGGAAATGGAGAGTTGCTATTCAACCGGTATGAAGTTTCAGGTATGCAAGATAATTAAGTTCTAGTGCTCTGCTGTATGGCATTGTACCATAGTTAACAATATGGTATTGTACGTGTTTTTACCCCAGTAAAATAACCTAGTATTATACTGGGGACATTAAAGTGTTTATATATTATAAACACTTAAGTTGGTTATAAGAAATGGTACCTATTACATATTCTTGAAAATGGAAAAAATAGATTAATGTGTGACTATTTGGCTTCACTTTTTATTTTGTAGTCATCGTCAGTACACATACATTATATTTTTACTTCTGATTTATTAAACATTTTTTTTATTTCTAATTTATAAAACAAACATATATTTTGTTGCTGCTTATTCCTGGTGGGTTTTTGTTTTTGTTTTTTGAATCGGAGTTTCACTCTTTGTTGCCCAGGCTGGAATGCAGTGGTGTAATTTTCGCTCACTGCAGCCTCCGCCTCCCGGGTTCAGGCAATTCTGGCTCAGCCTCTCGAGTAGCTGGGATTACAGGCACCCGCCACCATGTCCAGCTAATTTTTGTACTTTTACTAGAGAGGGCGTTTCACCATGTTGGCCAGGTTGATCTTGAACTCCTGACCTCAGGTGATCTGCCTGCCTCGGCCTCCCAAAGTGCTGGGATTACAGGCGTGAGCCACTGCACCCAGCCATTCCTGCTTCTTTAGAACTAAACTAATTAATAGAAGAAGTGGGTTGAATTTTAACGTTATATTATAACATTTAAGTACATTATTACTCTAATGAGTATAAAGGGAGCTTTTCCTTGAGCATTTTGCCATGGAGTGGGTCAACTATGTTTTTTAAGTTGTGTGCAATACCTGGGAGCTCATAAGTGGCCATGTAAAATCTTCTAAAATAGTATTATAATAGTGGCCTGAAAAAAGGGGGGTAATTCATATTCGATTTGAGAAATATTGACCCAAAATATAATCATTTACCCTATATTATAGTACATCAACATATTTGGTTAACATAAGAAATAGTCTTATGTTAATTGAACATGATGGATCCCAAGAAACTGTGCCTCACTGAATTATATAAATATTTTTTATTTAGCCATTTATTGAACCTGTCGGCCACAGGGAAAATGTATTGAGTGAATCTGCCCACCAAGGATGCTCATGGACTTCTTGTTTATGAACTCTTAAAGCAGTTTATTTGGTGCTGGGTCGTGAAGCTGTTTCTGAATGAAATACCAGAGTAGTTTCAAATATTTTTCTTGTAATGCAATATATTTTGTTAGTGCTTTGAAGTCATTAAACTTAGTTAATATGGAGATGCTTTTATTTCATTATAGAAGTTTAAGCTCTTATATTAGCATTTCACTTACAAGGGTATTTTATGCTTTCATACATTTTGCTGTAATATCATATCTACCTAAAAATTAGCTTTCATTAATCCTCAATTTTACACGCCAAGACTTCATGAAAAAATAAAATTTGATTAAATGTTCTAGATAAATGAAGCTGAATTTCATTAAATGACAATGAACTGTTTGGGGAGTGCTTTTAAATTACTTTTAAGTTACCTCAGAAATTTGTTATAAATGCTGTGCTATTTTATGAGTTTTTTTTCCTCTCAGGATGAGCCAGCTTATATTTAATTTTAAATATGTATTTAGTTATAGCCCTGGAATACAAATAATTAGAATGAATTTACCTGGGCTCTGTAGTGCTGTAGAAAGAAGTTAGGTAACACATTAAATATGTGTGGAAAGCTGCTCTCTAATACTCTAAGATGTAATTAACAAAAATTCATACTCCTACAGTATTATAACCATGTGATATAGTTTATTCTACACAGTCATAAATGGCTAAACTATAAACCTTAATGACCATATTTATATTTAAAAATAGAATGATTATAATCTAATACATACAAAATCGTATATATTCCAGGTGATTCTGCATCCCAAAGTTAAAATAGGAAAATGGACAGTTTTCCAAATGTTTAAATGGAAATACTAAAATGGTTGAAAATAAAACAGATGAATTGCTTTTTCCTGGTGCTGAATCTCAGCTCTGCCACGAGCCTGCTATGATTGGTGACCTTGGCTTAACTTCTCTTGGACTTAGTTTTCACATCACACAAGCCATAATAATAACACAATATTTTTATTAATTGCCTAATGTAGCTCTATAGTATGCTTTTCCTACAATTTCTGACTCATATTCTGATAGGAGCCTTTTATGGGATAATTTTATAATACTGTTTCTTGTATAGGAGGAATGGAGGGATGTTTTTCTCTCTTGTACCAGATTGAAGTTTGTGTATTATTATTGAGAGTTTAGATAAGTTTCTTCCAGCTTCACTATCTGCCATTGAATATGTCATGAAAAGTTCTAGGAATTTTACTAAATTTGAGGAAACACGTATCAAGTTTGTTTTCTGCACGAGTTTAACATGCCAGAACATTTCAAGGTTTTGTAAGCAATGACTAATCTTTAGTCACCCACTGTGCCAATTCTCCTGGCAATTCATTTTATTGAATTGAAGGCATTTTGGGTATATTTTTGGTATATTTGGTATTTTTTTGGTGTATTTGATTTTTAGTACAACCAATAATTCTGAAACGTTATATACAATTAATTAAAATATAAAATATAAAAGTTTTGTAATATTGATAAGGCATAATCGGGAGCATTCCAGGCCAATCTAGGTGCTTCTGTCTGGAACACTTGTCGATATGGGTTCCTTCCAGCTCTTAGTGGCAAGTGCTGAATCGTTTTCATCTGGGTCCTCCAGACTTTCCCTAGACAGGATGCCCAGGTGACACTCAAATGTGAGGTCTAATGAATTGCAGTATTTGAAATATGGAACTTCATATACAGATACACAGACATACTTGTATATGGCATTGCTACAGGTTTCTGCCTTATAAACACAGAGTTTTGAATACATTTTATTTTCCTGTCAGTTCCATCAAAAGTAAATTAACAGGTATGGTGTGTTTGTAATCATATATGCTACGATTTCAAGTCTATTCTTGACAAAAGAGAGCTTCCATTGTGACTAGAAGCTATGAGCATTGAGTTTTCTATTTATAGTTTTACATATCTGATGAGTCAGAGGATTTTCCACAGATTAGCTTTGGCTCTGTACCTTTCAAACCTTGTTTACTTTTTATTACTCACATACTCCAATACCAGGTATATTGGAAGTGCATCTCATACAAGTATGTCTCATATAAGTATGTCTCATATGACTTCTGACCTTGGCTTTTTGTCAATGTGCCAGGAGAATTGACACAGTGGTTGATAATAGCATTCCTAGAAGCCATATTCCTACACTAAGGCAATTAGCAATAACCTAGTGACTTCAAAGGACTTCTAACTACCTCAATATTTCCACTAAATTCAAACTAAATGTAAATCCCAACTTCCCTTAGCTGGATGCCAACCGTGTCCACAGGAAATCTAGCACTTCAGGAACTGCTGAGATTTGTGACAGAAGAGAAGATAGAGAGAAAAGCGAGACTGATTCTTGATCTTATGTTTGCAGCCTTTATGAAAACATATGAGTATACAGAGATTGGAGGGAGTGTTTTTACAAGTAGGTGGTGGTCACACCAAATGCAGTTATATTTTAGCACAGGGCTAACCAATCACATTCACATTCTCTCCTACCATGAGCTCCCAGGTGGTTTCAGGCCAGGAAAGAAATCGATTCGAGAAGTAGTTCAGTTAATTTCAAAATTTTTCTGAAACAGCCCGAGGACTAACGTTATGGTCATAGCTGAGTAATATATTTTCAGCCCGGTCCTCCCACATTTGGTTGGTGTCAGCTGGGAGCTGACTATAATTTAATTTAATTTAAATTAAATCACTTTTAATTTTAACATGAATAGTTCTATTGAGATATTTTCAGGTTAATTTGCCAAATACATACATTGAGCACCTACAATGTATCAAATATCATATGAGGAACTGGAAAGATAAAGATGCCTAAGACAGTCTTTGCCCTTATGGAATGTAATATGAGTATTTAAATTTCTATGTTAGAAAAATTAAGGCAAAGTCCATGGAACTTTAAAACAGCAATATATGATTCAGAGAGAAAAGGGGCTGTTTGAGTTTGAGTAGGTGGCACCTAGATGTTACTCAGGGGCTATTTGAGATCAGCCTTGGAGTAATAAGATGTCAATTCCAGGCATTGGGTGGAATCTGAAGACATGGAGTTGGAAAGGCAGGAAGATGCTCAGGGTGTTGCATTTGGCCAGGACTTTGGGGGGGGGTGTGTGTGTGTATGTATGTGTTTGATGTATGCTATATATGATACAGTGACTATATGTTATATAAAACTTGGATCATATTGAAGAGTGAAGAGATGTACTTAATTTGATGGGCAGCCAGCAATAATTGATTTGAGGCGGAGTCTCGCTCTGTCGCCCAGGCTGGAGTGAGTGGCCCGATCTCGGTTCACTGCAAGCTCCGCCTCCCGGGTTCCCGCCATTCTCCTGCCTCAGCCTCCCGAGCAGCTGGGACCACAGGCGCCGCCACCTCGCCCGGCTAAGTTTTTTGTATTTTTCTTAGTAGAGACGGGATTTCACCGTCTTAGCCAGGATGGTCTCGATCTCCTGACCTCGTGATCCGCCCGCCTCGGCCTCCCAAAGTGCTGGGATTAGAGGCGCGAGCCACCGTGCCCGGCCGAAATTCTCAATGAGGGGAAAAGTAGGATTGAAGTGGAGTTTGAGACAGACGCGATCGGGGTGGGTGGATAGCGCTGGAGTGGGTCGGAATAGAGGAGAGGGAACCGACTGGAGACTGGCTGCGAAGATCCATGTGAACAATGGCGCGATTTTGTACGCTGAGAACGGCAGTGGAGCTGGGAATGAGCTATTACAGGGCAAAATGTCAAGACTGTGCCGGAAGAGAATGTGTCCCGGCTCCCAAGCCGAGGGTCTTGGGAAGACGGGGCAGCTGTTCCCAAAGGGAGGAAAGCGAGAGGCGAGGTTTTCTTTCTTTTTTCAGGAAAGCTGAGGTTTTGGATATTTGGCGTCTCAGGTGAGGTGAACATGTCTATCTGGGAGGGAGAAAGAAGCAGCTCAGGAAAGAGAGCAGAGCTTGTGAGAAAGATTTTGGAGTCACCATTGCTGTGAACCTCCAGGAAAAAGCACCAGGGTTGGCAGATCTCCTCCTCCCCCTTTCCTGCCTTCCTCTCCTTGACAGGAGGATCACTGCTCTGGAGTACTTGAGCATGCTCTGCATAAGAACCAAGTAGAGTTATCCTTAAACTCTCACTTGGGGCTGGGGAGAAGGGCATCTCTCTCTGGGGTGGGGTATGAAGGAAAAAATCCCTCTTTTTAAATTTAAGAATCACGGCTGCATGATGGGAAAGAGACTGAACCCTGAGCATCTTTACCCTTGTGTGTGTGTGTGGGGAGGTGGGGTGGAGGGGGACAGCAGGACCCTGAGACATCCATGGCAGTTTCCTGATACAGAAACAGGTGCATGAATCCAGCACAGGAGGGGGAGATGAGACAGGACTTTGGGACGTGGGAAATGTCTCTTTGTTGGTAAGAAAATGGGTAGCTTTTAACTGCTCCTTGACTCTGAATGTCTCCAAATTTTCTGACCAGTTAGTGTTAACAAATGGATGAGTAGGTGATTAAGTGAATAAAGTTTCCGACTTGTGTTGAATGCCTGCTCTGCACCAAGCACAGCTTGTAGGTGGGACCTGTCCCAGTGTTTGGTCCTATGTAGCCAGCTCGTGCATCACTTAGGACCCAGTGCCCGGTTGTGAGAGGCACTCCTGTTGGGGAGACTTGGGATACCCCATGTAGACTCCTCCAGTGGGCGATAAACAAGGAGCAAAGAGGCGCAGGTACATTCATTCTCCAGCTGCTGCAGAATGGGTGGGTGGTCTAGGAGGGTTTATTTTCTTTTTGGTTTCCTTTTAAAAGGGTGCACCAATTTTATTAAAAACTTCCCTGGAATACTGAAAGCAAAATGTACCCTAAAAATTAATCACTGTAATTTAATAAAAGTAACTAGAGAAATTACAATGACCTTTTAAAAAAAAAACCACTATGCACGTAAATTGACAGCAGGCAAATCAGATTATGGAAAGAGTCAGATTCTTCAGCCCTCACATGACGTCCCCTAAGTCGCACGTTTCTGAGAGTGATATATAAATTGTTTGCATTACTTATAGCTTTCAGAGATGACAGACTAATCTGAGCAATTAGATTCTTGGGAAAGATCAAGACGCTTATTAAATCTTATCTTAGTTACTCCCAAAGACAGCCATCCATTTATCCCTGTGGAATCAATTACTAATGCGCAGCTACAGTTCAGTCACAGCACAACTAGTCTTGATCTCAGATGATTAAAAAAACCACCATTATTGCCAAGTATCCATCAAAGGGATCCAAAATTAGTTAATGCAGTTAGACCCTGCAGACTCAATTGCATGATGATGCAAAGTATATCTTCCGATTTGCTTCGCAAAAGCCACACACGTTACACCGTACGGGGGAACATTCAGTAACAGTGGACGTTTATTGAATAACCACGTGACAGGCACTGTTCTGAATGCTGTGGATGTACCCATGGACAAATGAAAACCCTGTTCTTGTCGAGTTTGATTCTTGTAGGCACAGAGAGATGAACAAATACGTAAAATGTATACTATGTCTGCCTGGGCTTGGAAAACAAATAAAGCAAAGTTATAAAAAAAAAAAAAAAGCAGGCTAGGTGTGGTGGCTCACGCCTGTAATCCCAGCACTTTGGAAGGCTGAGGTGGGTAGTTCACGAGGTCAGGAGATTGAGACCATCCTGGCTAACACAGTGAAACCCCATCTCTACTAAAAATACAAAAAATTAGCCGAGTGTGGTGGCGGGCTCCTGTAGTCCCAGCTACTCGGGAGGCTGAGGTAGGAGAATGGTGTGAACCCGGGAGGTGGAGCTTGCAGTGAGCCAAGATTGCCCACTGTTCTCCAGCCTGGGCGACAGCAAGACTCTGTCTCAAAAAAAAAAAAAAAAAGCATCAGATGGGGAGATTTGAGTTACTTTATGTGGTTGGTTAGGGGAGGCTTCTGGACAAGGTGTCTTTGAAGCAGAGAATGGCAAGGAGGTGGAGAAGGAGCCACATGTATATGGGGAGCAAGTTAGAGCCAGGGACAGCAGACCCATGGGGAAGCCTCTTTGGTGTGTAGGAGGAGTAGCCTGGAGGACTGTGTGAGGAAGGAGAGGGAGGGAGGCCAGACCATCAGAGTCCTTGCAGGCGTGTCTGGGACTCGGGATTTTATTCTGGATGGGACAAGATTTGAGCAGAGCAGTGAGGTGGAGTGATGGGAACTTTCTGGCTGTGTTGGGCTTTGGGTTGTCAGGAGCGAGGTGACAGCAGCTTCTCAGCCAAGCACTTAGCAGTGGGGAGGCAGAAACAGGTGCCCCTGAGATCTCCTAGGAGGGGGAGCGCGGGCTTGCAGAGGGTGGCAGGTACCCAGCAGAGAGGAGAGGCATGCTCTGCCCGTCTGTCTGGTGCCTCCCACCAAGTCAGCACCAGGAGCCTATTGTACCAGGCCTGATGTTGGGCCCTCACCCTCAGGCTTTGACCCCTCTCACAGTTGACCCAGTATCTGGCTGGCCCTTCTCCCTCATGCCACCAGCTCCAGGCAGCTGGATATTTTAACCCCATATAAGAGGTGACTCTGTGTCTCAGGATCTATTCAGAGTCCACAGATCTGCAAAATGAGGCTTCTTGGACACAAAGGATGCCAGATAGAAGAGAGCAGGACAACACTGTGGCTTGGTGATGGAGGTGGTGGTGACTCTCCTGGGTTCAGAGCTCCTCCCATCTCCTTCCCAGGAGAATATTAACTTTTCCGCATGGTCCAAGCAGAGTTTTATGGAAACTCCTGCATAGGGGCTAGTATCCACAAATATTATGTTATTATATCATCCCATAATAATTTATGTCATGCTGGTTTGAAATTAGACAATGATTTAGCAAAGAGCAGGCTGTCTGCATCCATACAAAATACTATTTTTGCTGTGGCACACCTGTGCTACTAGCTAGCTTTGTGTGCTCAGGTGGCTGGACTCCAGTAGCCCTCACTGTGTCACACACACCATGGAAACACGTTTTTGCAGCAACAGGAGAGTTGAGAAGCTTTGTGAATTCCCTGTGCTTAAGTGGTTTGAGGAAGTTATTTGGATCTGCCAAGCCCTGTAATACTTTCACCCAAACTCTAGTGATTTCTGGCAGACATGATTATCCCTCACCCCTTCTCCTGAGTGTGCAAATGCAGAAGCATTGATTTTCTTTCTCATCAAAGTGCAGGTGCAGGGTGCTGTCTGCTTTTCTTTAGAAATCCCATTGTAAAGACTAAATTCTGCAAATGCAAAGTAAATATTGGTCAATCACAATAATTGCTTTCACTGTAGCAATTTAGCTCTTCAACTTTTAGACTCTCAAACTTAGTGTTTCTTGTTTTTTTTTTCTCTCTCTATTTCTTGACAGGGTCTCACTCTGTCACCCAGGCTGGAGTGTAGAGGCATGATCTCGGCTCATTGAAACCTCGGACTATTGGGCTGAAGCAATCTTCCCACCTCAGCCTCCCGAGTAGCTGGGATTACAGGCATGAACCACCATGCTGGCTAATTTTTTTTTTTTTTAATTTTTTGGTAGAGATAGGGGTTAGCCATGTTTCTCAGGCTGGTTTTGAACTCCTGGGATGAAGTGATTCACCTGCTTCAGGCTTCCAAAGTGCTGGGATTACAGGCATGGTGCCCTGTACCTGGCCAGTATTCTCTTCCCATCAAGTAGGAGATAAGTTCCGAGTGTCCTGCTGCAGCTTTGGTGTCTGTAGGACAGAGGTGTGGCAGAGGGCTGACCTCCTCTGGGTCCCTTTATCGCTATCCAACCACATAAACTTTGTCGGAAAGGGGAAATATGAACAGGTCATCTGTGACTATTTGTGTATGTGGTGCCAGAATATTCCTTCAGGTTGCCTTTCTTTTCTTTTTTTTTTTGAGATGGAGTCTCACTCTGTCACCCAGGCTGGAGTGCAGTGGAATGATCTTGGCTCACAGCAACCTCTGCCTTCTGGGTTCAAGTGATTCTCCTGCCTCAGCCTCCAGAGTAGCTGAGAGTTCAGACATGCGCCACCACGCCCAGCTAATTTTTATATTTTTAGTAGAGATGGAGTTTCACCATGTTGTCCAGGCTGGTCTCAAACTTCTGATCTCAAGAGATCTGCCCACCTTGATCTCCCAAAGTGCTTTGATTACAGGCACGAGCCACCTCGCCTGGTCGGGTTTTTTTTTTTTTTTTAAAGTGGCAAAAATCCTAGTTTCTAGTGCCATTCCTAACTGTCTAAGGACAATTTTTCACTGTGTTCTGTCATTTCTGTTGACTTGTTTTCCACGGGAGAAATTTGAACTCCTCTTTTTCTGCCATTTTTCCAAAAGTATTTCCCAATGTATTTTATTTAGCTTATGTAAGTTTTACGTAGATATCTTGGAGACCCATCCTACTCTTAACAGTTGTAGTCAATCATTGCAGCTGTATTATAGTCATGTAGAAAGGCTAAGTCCTTCCTTTCCCAGGTGTGATGGTTAATTTTGTGCATCCATTTGACTGGGCCATGAGATGCCCAGATATCCGCTTAAACATTATTAATCTGGGTGTGTCTGTGAGGGTGTTTGCAAAAGAAATGAACAATTGAGTCAGACTGAGTAAAGAAGATGCCCCCCTTCAATGGGGATGGCCTCATCCCATCCATTCAGGGCCTGTCCAGAACAAAAAGGAAGGCAGAATGAGCCCTCCCTCTGCCTGACAGTTGAGCTGGGACCTTGATCTTTCCTGCTGTCGGGCTGGAGCTTACATTACCAGTGCTCCTGGTTCTCAGGTCTTTGGATTCGGACTGGAATTTACACCACAGGCTTCCCTGCGTCTCCAGGTTGAAGATGGCAGGTTATGGAACTTCTCAGCCTCCCTAATCACACAGCCAATTCCTTATAATAAATCCTATCCATCCATCCATCATCTGTTATCTGTCATCTATTATCTATCATCTCTCTCTATCTCTCATCTATCTATCATGCATCTGTCATCTGTCTCTCCTATTGGTTCTGTTTCTCTAGAGAAACTCAATATGCCATGTTATGGGAAAGAATCTCTTTGAGAAGGACACCATCCATGTGGCTGGTGTCTTATCTAATAAGATGTATAATGGATTTAGGGAAGAGGCAAACATATGGTGATTTATTATTTCACTTGAAATGGGGCCAATTTTTTTGTTAGTAGGGCATGTATGCTTTAGTTGAGACTTGATTGTGGGATTTTTGATGGAAAAAAATAACACTAACGGTGAAGTTTTTTTTTTTTTTTTTTTAAAAGACTCTTGCTGTGTTGCCCAGGCTGGTCTCAAACTCCTGGGCTCATGTGATCCTCCTGCCCCAGTTGGGATTACAAGAGGGTGCCGTCTTGCCAAGCATGTATATTTCGGTATTTTAGAAAAGAAAATTGGCTATAGCTTTCTGGTGTAGAACCAGAATGAAGACACCCAGTGTTAGTCAACTTCATTGTAAAAGTAAAGCTTTTGCTGCCTGTGTAGGAGCTAAAACTTTTGGCAGAAGAAAGCCACTTTCAAGCATAGGGAAACCAGAGGTGCCAGAGTTGGGGACAGGAAGGGTTGTGGGCTGGCAGGTGCCATATGCAATGCAGAGGAGGGGGTGTGGGTCAGCAGGTGCCACGTGCAGTTCAAAGGAGGGGGCACAGGCCGGCAGGTGCCATGTGCACTGCAGAGGAGAGGGCGGGGGCCGGCAGGTGCCATGTGTAGTGCAGAGGAGGGGGCGTGGGCCGGCAGGTGTCATGTGTAGTGCAGAGGAGGGGACGTTGGTCGGCAGGTGCCATGTGTAGTGCAGAGGAGAGGGCGGGGGCCGGCAGGTGCCATGTGTAGTGCAGAGGAGCGGGTGTGGGTCGGCAGTTGTTATGTGTAGTGCACAGGAGGGGGTGTGGGTCGCCGAGTGCCATGTGCAATGCACAGGAGGGAGTGTGGGCTGGCAGGTGCCATGTGCGGTGCAGAGGAGGGGCGCGGGCC
>NW_012114766.1:6204301-6205217 GCF_000951035.1 Colobus angolensis palliatus | reverse complement strand
TGTTCCCTTTTACCACTTAGCTAAGATGATGTCACTGATATTTCTCCACTCTAATTAATTTATGTATTAATAAGTCATTTAAATGTATATTTGAGGCTATGTAAAGATGTCATTCTTCAGAAAACTCTCATCTACTGATGTTTTTTATCCACTGGTGATTCTTGCATAAATCAATTATTCTTATAATTCCTATTATGATTGCCAAAGGATAATTTTCTAATGCTATCATTCTTTGCACATTCATCAGTTAGTATTTTGCTGTAGAACATTTTCCTTTGCCTGCCTTTATGTAAATTCATACATTTATACACACATAACAACATAAACTCATTGATTCCTATGTTACTCGATGTGTTATAATCCATTTCTATCATATGGCTAATGGGAGCCATTTTGGCTGATATGTGTGCGCTTGTAAGAGTATGTGCTTGTGCAAGCGTGCTTGTGTGTGTGTCTGCATGAGCGTGCATAGGTGTTAAGGTGTCCTCATAATTCTTGGAGTACTTTTTCTTTTTTTGGTACAAGTTGTTTAAGGCTTATGCTATACTTTGCCTGCCCTGGGCTTATTTCCAGAGTCCTGGATCCTTTTCCTGGATAATGACATTTAGAGACCAAGATCTCAGTGCGATGTTGTTCATGAATTGGTGGGTGACATTGCTTCCAGGCCTCTCTGTGGACTTAGAAAATATATGTATGTGTACAACCCCTACACATACACCTGTTGTTATATCGACCTATTTACATTATTAAAACCACAAGTTTACATCAGCGCCTCCAATTTCAATCCAAATCCATTGTTTTTATTTTAGCTTTCTATATTTTTTCTTTTTTCTTTTTTTTTTTTGAGGCGGAGTCTCGCTCTGTCGCCCGGGTTGGAGTACTGTGGCGGGATCTCAGCTCACTGCAAGCTCCGCCT
>NW_012114766.1:6199131-6203469 GCF_000951035.1 Colobus angolensis palliatus | reverse complement strand
GGCCAGCTTTCTACGTTTGAACCCCCTTTGCCAGTACTGAGGAACTTGGCTTTCGTTGCCATGGATATATTAATTTATTTGCTCAATTCTCCTGTATGTGGCCAATTTCCAGGTTAGGTAGGCTTGGCCCTGGCCCTGGTAGGCTTGGCCCTGGCCCAGCTCAGTGGTCTTGCTGGGAGGGTTCTACAATCCCTGTCTGCCCAGGCCTTGGATCTGTCACTAATGGCAGTGGTGCCGGCAACATTCACCAGTGGTGTCACTCCAAGTCTGCTGTGCGCCACAGCTTGTCAAGTTGACTTAGACACCCTCATTCCCGAGTGCATCCAAACCTTGTCAAGTTTCACACCATCAGCTGTATGTGTCAATGAGAGAGGCAGTGTAGTGGAAGTGTACCGCCTCTGGAGCCCTGCTCTGTGGGCTTAATTCCTGGGAGACCTTGGATGAGTGACTCAATCTCTCTGGGCTTCATTTTATTATGTGGGAAGAAGAGGTAACAAACAGTGCTTCCCTCAGTGGACCTCGGTTGAAATCCAGGGAGGTCATATGTGTAAAGCACTTAGAGGAGTACCTGGCACATTGTAGGTGCTATTTAAGAGTTAATTATTTTTATTACAATATTGTATGGTTCTGTTTTTGTGTGTGAATTTTGGCTTTCAGCACAGTATAGCAGGCAAGGACCATGCCGTGTGCTTCTTATCCCCACCTTTCAAGGCAAAAGCAGTGTTGGTTCCTTGGTAGGGTCTCAGAGCTGACTTGTTATTTGACAGGCTCTTAATTCAGACCAGCATCACCAGCCTCCCCTGGGAGCTTGTTATAAATGTGAATTCTGGAGCCCTGGACCTGCTGGATCAGAGTCTCTGAGAGGTGGGCCCACGGATCTGCGTCTCAACAGCTCCCCGGTGGTGATGTATATGAGAGTTTTAGATGCGGTGCCCTGGTGTGTACCCCATTGGGTATGGCCTCCCTTGATAGTTCTCATGTTCACCATGGTTTCTTTCCTCTGCTGAAGCTTGTCCAAACGTGTTATCATTTGCTTTCACAACCCTATAAATATGTTGCTCTTCCCATGGAATTTAACATATTTATAGGCCAGATAGATGGTGGACACTCTATTCAGAATGCTTTCCCCAAGCGTGTCCAATAGGATTGTTTACTCCTTTCATACATAGGAAGACACTTCCAAAATTTATTAGACACATTTATAAACTTTACAAACTTATTACATCAATAAACAGAGACCTTAATATGCTATTATAGATGATACATTTTCTTTTCTTTTTTTTTTTTTTTTTGAGACGGAGTCTCGCTATCACCCAGGCTGGAGTGCAGTGGCCGGATCTCAGCTCACTGCAAGCTCCGCCTCCCGGGTTCACGCCATTCTCCTGCCTCAGCCTCCGGAGTAGCTGGGACTACAGGCGCCCGCCACCTCGCCAGGCTAGTTTTTTGTATTTTTTAGTAGAGACGGGGTTTCACCGTGTTAGCCAGGATGGTCTCGATCTCCTGACCTCGTGATCCGCCCGTCTCGGCCTCCCAAAGTGCTGAGATTACAGGCTTGAGCCACCGCGCCCGGCCTCTAGATGATACATTTTCAAGAGGGGGGATATTGTAGGCAGCATGTCTCAAACTTATTTTACTGGAAAATCTATTGGGGGTGGGTGGGGCAGGGAAGCACCTTAGAGTTATTGGAACGTATTTTTAGAAATACTGCCTTACAGGAATAACTCTCCTGGTGGAAAACTCAGAGTGCAGGACAAGAATGAGTTACTTTAGATGAGGTCCTTGAATTTCACTTTCAAGATACTGCGTTCTCAGGGGAGGCCATTATAGTACGATCAAATGCAGAATCCATTCCACAATGCCTATAAAATGGAAAATAAAGACATTCACTGAAGCACTACTGCCCTTTTCTTCTATTTTACTCAATATATATTTTAGTAGACTATAATAGTTTTGATCAATGTAGATTGTATTTTATGTCCCCCCTCAAATCTTTTAAATACGATCACAAACTCCAATGCATAAACAACATAAAGATAATACGATCACAAACCCCAAAGCATATACAACATAGAGATAATACGATCACAAACCCCAATGCACATACAACATATAGTACGATCGCAAACCACACTGCATATACAACATAAAGATAGTACGATCACAAACCCCAATGCATATACAACATAAAGAGAGACAGATGCGAATCTGAGTCCTCTTCAGGAAAGTCACCAAGTCCGAAAGAGAGGAAGAGCAAGGGATTCGCACCTGGGTACCAGCTTCCTGATACCTACTCCAGCTGCTTTGCTGCTACACGACAGATCCAGAACTTCATTGCTTAGTGTGATGCTTTTTGATTAAGCATCTAAGAACTTTTCAGGGGATTCTTTGGTATTTTTCTTTGCACCCCCTGCCGGCCACCAAATATCCACTGAAGTGTAGTCATTTCAAACACCTTCAAGGAAATTATGGTCTAGAGGTTTGGAATTGTTCTTTTCTGCAACAGGATGCGCCGGTCTCTTGTTGATGAAAACACTGCGCCTAGACAGTTTTCTCGGCTGTGGTGCTGAGTCGCATGCAGTGATCATGATTGCAACCCCAAATACTCCTTTTGATTATTTTCCCAATATGCTCATGCTGAGATTTTCTTCTTCCAAAACTATTCATCTGAGAGTAGAGAATATGGTCACATTATTTTCTTTTTAAAAAGAGCCCTGAGTGAGTATTTGATGTGAATTTCCCAAGTAGGTGCTGTTATTATGTATACACTGATTCTGAGTGATTCTTTTTTTTAAAAAAGTAGCATGATCATGGTGATTTTATGCTGGAATGTGTCTCTGTGGACTTAAAATATCAAACTTGGAGATCATTTGCTGTTTCTTAGCTTTTGTCCTACTCGAGATACATTTTCAACTATTAAATTTTATTAGAAGGCAGTGGGGTCCAGTAGGCAAGGTCAAAGTAGACAGACATTAAAGGAAATCACTTTAAGAGATTCCTTCTCCAGACTTTTGGACCCATATCAAGCCATATAGAGAAGGGGTGCAGCTGTTAAGTCTTTTAGCAATTCCTGGGACAGTTATTGATTGATTGATTGATTGATTGACGGAGTCTCACTCTGTAGCCCAGGTGGAGTACAGCGGCACAATCTCGGCTCAACCTCTGCCTCCGGGGTTCAGGCAATTCTCCTGCCTCAGCCTCCTGAGTAGCTGGGACTACAGGTGTGTGCCATCATGCCTGGCTAAGTTTTATATTTTTAGTAGAGATGGGGTTTCACCATGTTGGCCAGGATGATCTCAATCTCCTGACCTCATGATCCACCTGCCTCGGTCTCACAAAGTGCTGAGGTGTGAGACACCGTGCCCAGCCTCCTGGGACAGTTCTACTCTACCATCATTGCTGTTTTGTCTGTCTGTTCCGTGTGTTGTCCTTCGCACTGACTTTAGTCCCAACAGCAGTTTTATTCCCATAACCCATCTGCTTCTGCAACCTGCAGCTTCACCGCCTTGTATCTAACGCCTCCCAGTTCAGTATTGCTTAGAATCCTTGCTTTAATACATACTTCTCCAACTTTATTCATTCAACAAACATTTGTTGGGCTGGGCGTGGTGACTCATGCCTGTAATCCCAGCACTTTCAGAGGCCGAGGTGAGCAGATCATGAGGTTAGGAGATGGAGACCATCCTAGCCAACATGGGGAAACCCTGTCTCTACTAAAAATACAAAAATTAGCCAGGCTTGGTGGTGGGCACCTGTAGTCCCAGCTACTTGGGAGGCTGAGGCAGGAAAATGATGTGAACCTGGGAGGTGAAGCTTGTGCCACTGCACCCTAGCCTGGGCAACAGAGAGAGACACTGTCTCAAAAAAAAAAAAAAAAATTGTTGAACACCTGCTTATGCTACTGGATACTCTCTGTATTAGTGAATAAAACAAAGCTTCCTACTCTTTTGGACCTTACTTTCTACGGGGAAGACAGATAATAAATAATGAACATAATACAAAGTGAATTACTTAGGATGTTTGAAGGGGATACTTGCTATGGGGAAAAAATAGAGCAGTGTAAAGATGATTGAAAGGGCTGGAGGTGACACACAACTGTCTTACCAGCAAGTCTAGAGTGGTTGCTACTTCTCGCTCTTTAGGTTCAATCAGCATAAACCATCACTGTAACGGACCAGTGTGATATCTATGGTAAGGGAAAGGCAATCGAGATCTCTCTGAATGGAACTATGACACGGGGTTGAAGAGTTGACACGTTCCTGAGGTAGGACAGTGAAGATATGAAGCTGAAAGCAAACTGCTTCTTGTGGGCCTTAAGGACAGGTATGGAGAAAAAAACAT
>NW_012114766.1:6197470-6198866 GCF_000951035.1 Colobus angolensis palliatus | reverse complement strand
CAACATGGTGAAACCCCATCTCTACTAAAAATACAAAAATTAGCTGGGCATGGTGGTGGGCACCTGTAGTCCCAGCTACTTGGGAGGCTGAGGCAGGAAAATGATGTGAACCTGGGAGGTGAAGCTTGTGCCACTGCACCCTAGCCTGGGCAACAGAGGGAGACACTGTCTCAAAAAAAAAAAAAAAAAATTGTTGAACACCTGCTTATGCTACTGGATACTCTCTGTATCAGTGAATAAAACAAAGCTTCCTACTCTTTTGGACCTTACTTTCTACAGGGAGGACAGATAATAAATAATGAACATAATACAAAGTGAATTACTTAGGATGTTTGAAGGGGATACTTGCTATGGGGAAAAAGTAGAGCAGTGTAAAGAGGATTGAAAGGGCTGGAGGTGACACACAACTGTCTTACCAGCAAGTCTAGAGTGGTTGCTACTTCTCGCTTTTTAGGTTCAATCAGCATAAACCATCACTGTAACGGACCAGTGTGATATCTATGGTAAGGGAAAGGCAATCGAGATCTCTCTGAATGAAACTATGACACGGGGTTGAAGAGTTGACACGTCCCTGAGGTAGGACAGTGAAGATATGAAGCTGAAAGCAAACTGCTTCTTGTGGGCCTTAAGGACAGGTATGGAGAAAAAAACATTTGCCAGATCAATAGCTGCATACCAGGTAGCAGGGTATTGCTAATTTTCTCAAGCAATGAAACCACATCTGGTAAAGTAGTTGCAATTAGAGTCACCACCTGGTTAAACTTATGATAATCCACTGTCATTCTCTGAGAGCCATCTGTTCTCTGCACAGGCCAAATAAGAGAATTGAACAGGGATGTGGTTGGGAATCACCACCCCAAGTCCTTGGTGGTGGCGCTGATCTCTGCATTCCTCTAAAAATGCTGTATCACCTTTGATTTCTAGGTGGAGGCAGCTCTAATGGCTTCCATTTGACCTTTCCCACCATACTAGCCCTCACCCCACATGTTAGGGAACCAGTGTAGGGATTGTGCCAGCTGCTAAACGTGTCTATTCCAATTATGCATTTGGAGCTGGGGAACTGACTACGGGATGGGTTAAGGCACCCACTGGACTCACTGTAAATCAAACTTGAGCTAAAACTCCATTGACCACTTGACCTCCATAAGCCCTACTTTAAATGGAGGGCTGCAGTAACGTTTCAGGTCTCCTGGAATCAGTGTCAGTTCAGAGCCATTGTTCAGAAGTCTCCCAGAGGTCTGATTGTTTCCTTTCCCTTAATGCAGTTACTCTGGGAAAAGGCTGTGGGTCCCTTTGGGGAAGACTGGGGGAAAGATTAACAGTATATACTTTCTTTCTTTTTCTTTCTTTTTTTTGTTTTTTGAGGTGGAGTCTTGCTCTGTTGCCCAGGCTGGAG
>NW_012114766.1:6189688-6196279 GCF_000951035.1 Colobus angolensis palliatus | reverse complement strand
TGGGGTGGGTCCTGAGGAGCATTAGCTTTGTCTTGCTTGACAACTGCCTCAGGGGAGTAGTGCTATTTCCTCAGGCACTGCAGGGTTACTCTCCTTAGATGTAAAGTGGAGAGGCCAATACCGTTGTAGGTGGGGAGGCCACTTTCTTTGGCAAAAATAACTCATCAGGATTTAAAGACGCAGTGTCCCCAGCCTCACTAGGGGCTTCTCACATGTCCCCACCACAACTTGCAAGATTCCATCTTTCCCCAACCAAAGTCTTCACTTTAACAGTAGATAGCCTGCAAGGCTGAGACCTCAACTTTTGTTGTAATTCAGGCAGAATCACACGATGAGGAGTGGTGTTTGATTTTTGGCCATTTCAGTCTCATAGCTGCAGAGAGAAGATTCTCCTTCAAGGCACACCTAGAAATTCTTAGGTTATTTATGTGGAGCTTGATATGGAAATTCAAATCCCTGATTGCGTTAGGCCATTCTTGGATTGCTATAAAGAAATAGCTGAGGCTGGGTAATTTGTAAAGAAAAGAGGTTTAATTGGCTCACGGTTCTGCAGGCTGTATAGGAAGCATGGTGCTGGCATCTGGTCAGCTTCTGGCGAGGCTTTAGGAAACAGTAATTATAGCTCAAGGTGAAAGGGGAGCAGGTACATTACACAGTGAAAGCTGAAACAAGAAAGAGAGGGAGAGGGAGAGGGAGAGTGAGGGGAGGTGCCACACACCTTTAAACAACCAGAACTTCTGTGAACTCAGAGTGAGAGCTCACTCGTCACCAAGGGGATGATGGTCCAAGCCATTCATGAGGGATCCGCCCCATCATCCAAACACCTCTCCCACCAGGTCCAGCCTCCAAGAGTTCACCATGAGATACGGGCAAGGGCAAGTATCCAAGCCATTCATGAGGGATCGGCCCCATCATCCAAACACCTCTCCCACCAGGTCCAGCCTCCAAGAGTTCACCATGAGATACGGGCAAGGGCAAGTATCCAAGCTACATCATTCACCTAACCCTTTTTTCCCCTCCATTCTGTCCAGTGATATTAGGAGCAGCCAACCATCATATTCTTTATTTTCCACATGTTTGAAAGTATCATATAGAGTCACTACATTTCTTGCCTCTGGGCCAAAAATGACAGGCAGTGGGGAGCGGACCCCCTGTTTGGTGAATGGTGCTGGGATAACTGGTTAGCCATGTGTGGGGACATTGGGACTGGACCCCTTCTGTTTACCATGTACAGAGATCAACTCAAGATAAATTAAAGACTTACATGTAACACATAAAGCTGTGGAAATCTTGGAGGAAAACCTAGGAAGTGCCATTCCGGACACTGGTACCAGCAGGGATTTTATGATGAAGACTCCAGGGGCAATTGCAGCAAAGGCAGACATTGACCAGTGGGACTTGGTGGAACTGTGCAGCTTCTGCACGGCAGAAGAAACTCAGTGGAGCAAACAACCTATAGAATGGGAGAAAATATTTACAAACTATGCATTCGACAGAGATCTAATATCCAGAATCTATAAGGAACTTAAATCAGCAGGCAAGGAACAGGCAACTCCATTGAAACAGGGGCAGGGGGTGTGGATGAACACTTCTTGAGGGGAGGCATGCATGTGGCCAAGAAGCATATGGAAAGATGCTCCACATCACTATTCACTGGAGAAGTGCAAACCAAAGCATGGTGGGATGCCCTCTCACACAGGTCAGAATGGCTGTTACTAAAAAGGTAAACAGCAGGTGTTGGTGAGGTTGCAAGGAAGGTGGAGAGCTTGTATGCTGCCAGTGGGAATGTAGATTGGTTCAGCCACTGTGGAAAGCAGCTTGGAGGTCACTCAGGGAATTTGAAACAGAATTACCATTCCACCCAGTGGTCCCATTGCTGGATATGTGCCCAGGGGAGTATAAGTCGTCCCTCCATAAATACACGTGCACACACATGTTCATCACAGCACTATTCACAGTGGCAGAGATACGGGGTCGACGTGGATGCCCATCAGCAGTGGATTGGATGGGGAAAGTATGGTGCATCTACACCATTAGATACTACACAGCCACAGGGAGATGCAAGGTTATGACCTTTGTGGCAGCACGGATGAGCTGGAGGCCATTGTCCTAGGCCGATGAACACAGAAGCAGGGAACCAAATATTGCATGTTCTCACTTTTAGGTGGGAGCTGAACATTGATTACACAGGGACACAAGAAGGGGAATGTTAGACACCGGGGTCTGCTTGGGGGTGGAGGTGGAAGGAGGGTGAGGATTGGAAGGCTGCCTATGGGGTGCTGTGCTCATTACTTGGGTGAGGAGGTGGTCTGTGCGGCAGGCCTGCACATGTGCCCCCAAACCTAAAATGAGGTTGGAAGGGAAAAAGCTTTCTGCCTCTTATAAGTGGTTGATTAGGAGAATCCAATGCAGATATTTTGTATATCTGTATGAAGAGTTACATTATAGACTATCAGTGCTCTTTGTACTACTACTAGTAACGGAGCCCTTAACATTTTTTTTTTTTTTGAGATGGAGTCTTGCTGTGTCACCCAGGCTGGAGTCCAGTGCCACCATCTCTGCTCATTGCAAGCTCCACCTCCCGGGTTCATGCCATTCTCCTGCCTCAGCCTCCCAAATAGCTGGGACTACAGGTGCCCACCACCACGCCCGGCTACTTTTTTGTATTTTTAGTAGAGATGGGGTTTCACCGTGTTAGCCAGGATGGTCTCAATCTCCTGACCTCGTGATCCACCCACCTCGGCCTCCCAAAGTGCTGGGATTACAGGCATGAGCCACTACGCCCGGCCTGGAGTCCTTAGCATTTTTAAGTCCAAAATGATGAGAGACACAATGCCAGAGAACCTAAAACCAATGCTGGGAACTCATCCTTAAAATTCTCCTCCTCCAGAACCTCTCTTGGGACCAACATCTGTATTAGTCCTCCAGAGAGATAGAAACAATAAAGTATATACATACACATATCTATAACAGGTAGGTATAGATATATGAGAAGGCATTTATTAGGAAAAACTGGCTCATGTGGTTATGGAGGATGAGAAGTCCCACCATAGATTTGCAAGCTCGGGAACTAGGGAAGCCAGTAGTGTGGCTCAGTCTAAGTGTGAAGGCCCAGAACCAAGGAAGCTGGTGGTGTAACTCAGGTCAAGGCTGAAGGCCTGAGAACCCAGGGGCACCACTGCTGCATGTCCTGGAGTCCAAAGGCTACAGAACCTGAAGTTTTCATGACTAAGGCAGGAGAAAACAGATGTCCCAGCTACAGGAGAGAGAGAGAAAATTCACCTTTCATCTGCCTTTTGTTCTATCGGGGCCTTCAACTGATTGATTGGTGCCTGTCTACACTGTGTGAGGGTGGATCTTTCTTAGTCCACTGATTCAAATACCATTTCTTTTCGTTTTTTCGAAACACCTTCCCAGACATACCCAGAAAGAATGCCTTACCAGCTGTCTGGGTATACAGTCAAGTTGACAGCCCAAATTAACTATCACAATTGGCATTTTAAATGGTTTTCTTGTTTGGGAATTTTCCCTTGACACATTCTAGTAAAATTTTAAAAGTGTGAGCATCAAAACTTGAAGAAAGGGTAGCAGCAGCTTGAAAAATTCCTGGAGACAAAACTTGTGACTCTCCTGCAGAGAGTTTTTGATGGGAATGAGGTCTGTGTTATAATGGAAGAGTTCTAAACCATAGCTAGGTCTTTTTTAGTGGTAATAAAATAATATAGTATCTTATCATGTGTGGGATCTTAGATAATATAAGACAATTTTTTTGTTTGTAAATTATTACAATTTTATATTACATAGATTCCTTATATCATCACCTATACACTCAAAATCACTGCTCAGTTGCATTCGCTAATTTGTTTACCTGGCATCCAATAAATAATATTCTCTAAGGAGAGTCATTATCCAAGTAGTGTTACTGAGACTAGCTGATTTAGCTGAAGGATTTACAAAAATCACATGTGTAAATTATTCCACTTATGGTAGCAGTAATTTATTCTAAACAAATTGGATCCATGGCCATCTGTTTTAGCTGTTAGTATAGGAAGAACCTCTTCTTTTCCATCTCCACAAACTTATGCTCAAATCACAAATGCAGAACTATGCAAATTAGACAATGCATGCCTTTTGAAGTGAAGTGTCGGTGGAGAAGCAGCTCAGCCATGAAGTTTCTACTGGCCTCTCATCCCAGGGACAGAGCAATTCTGGTCCAAAGCCACACTCGGGAAGTTTTCATCTTGGTTGAGGATTGCAAAATAGACAAGTATCAGACAGAAACAGAAATACTTATTTGGGCCTGACTCCTTCTTTCATTTCTATCTCATTCTCGCTGTCTTTCTTCATGCCTCTTAGCCTCTGTACCTTGAAGTCCTTAATGTCACAGGAATTAAGACTGCTTGGGGCACCACCACCACCACCTCTGTCTTGAAATCTTATCATGGATTCTCTTTAAGACACGATGCATTCAAAGCCGAATGTCATCCAAGTTTGGCCCCATGGGAAACTCCTGCTTTCATCTCCTGCCCAGTGTCAGGGCACAACCCCAGCCTCACAGAGGATAGCATGACTCCAAGAACGACCAAGCAAGCAGCTTGGCTTGAGACAGCTCTGTCAGAGCTGCAAGTAGGCAACAAGATTCCTGTGCACAGCAAGGCCGAGGGCATCAGTGTGGTGGCCCCAATATTCCTGTCTCAAAGTTCCGTGAAATGTGATACACACAGACAGTGACTATGCATGCAGTGGGTGGTGCTGCAGTTGAGGCACTCGTGGCCATGAGCTCGGCAGCCTTTCTAAAGCATGGACCTCGCCCCTGTCCTAGCAGGAATGAGTAGTGCAGGCTAGAACTGCCTCGGCCTACCCGATGCTATGCAACTCGCTGCAGAGCTAGCTCAGGGTCTGAGGACAGTTAAGCCTTGTGAACTGGTGTATCAGCACAGGTGTGCGGGGACACCCCCCCCATAATTCACCCTTGTCTCTCCACCTTCCTGGTTAGACTGAAGTTTTCACACAAGTATGTCACCCTGTCAGCAGCTCCGATTAGACACACTGACAGGGCCTGGGACAAAATGTGTTTAATTTGTCTCATACAACATTAGGTTGAGATATTGTCAACAGAATCCTGGTTGGTAGGATGAGGCCAACTGGCAACATTGATCTCAGCTATGCCCCCTAGATCCTGGACATACATAGCTGAGTAAGTCCCAGAGGGGACCGGCAGGTCTTACTCAGATAACCACGTAGCTTTTGGCCTTGTAGGTGTATGAACTGTCCCACCTGAGCAGTGGCGTTCATCCAAGCACAACAGGAGGTTGTTTCCTTGGATTTCACCTCATCCCACTTCAGCCACATTCCCACCTGCCCCATCCAATCCTGCAGTGCTTGCCCCAGGGCTGCATCTGTGTTTACATTTGTGCCTGCTGCGTGCCTCGCCTAGAACCCTGTGGCTTTTCCTGTATCCTGGGTCCCGTACTGATCCTTCAGCTCAGTGTCTCCCCTTCTTGGAGGCTCCTGTCTGACTCAGGTGAGCTCAGTGCCCCATCCTCTCTGGTGCTCTTGAGTACTTTTCTTACAGCACTTTCCCCTCTTCGCAGGAACTGTTTCTGTATCAGATGTTGCATCCTTTTCATCTTGGTGTCCAGAGAAATCAACATCTTTTCTAGCACAAAATAAGCATTTAGTATGCTTGTTAAATGGCATGAAACCCTATAGCCTTAGTCCCTAGCACAGATCTTGTTAGAACGGTCACTAATAGGTGTTTACTGAATGAATAAATGTTTGAATGAATGCATCATAATTATTCTGCTCAGGTGTATAGGTATGTACTGTTCTTCCTCTATTTCCTTTATGAATTAGCTTTTATGCTGCAAATTTGATTGTTTTCAATAACATGAAATAATGGCAAGAGGGACTAAATTTAAATATACTCAGTTATGTATTAGAATATATAGAAATATAACTTCAAATATACAAATACAACTATTGATAGGTAGATTTACTGTGGTAACCAAAAAATATCATAGTTATGAAGATAAAATTCTTTATTGAGACACATATAAAAAGTGTATTTTATGAGTGATTAGGCATGTCATATTTATAAAGTTATGCAGACTTTTTTATTGAAATATTTTTTGGGTTAAATCTTTGTGTATGTGTCAGATTAAATTGAAAAGTTAAAATACAAAATACTCTTAAATGGTATTTATGGGAAATAATTTAGGGAAAACATGGAGAAACTGGAAAAAGAAGACTTGTATCTGAGATCTGATAAACTGTTAGCAGACTGACAACAAAAGAGTTTCTAAATTGGACTGATATCCAGAATATACAAAGAACTGAACTCCACAACAAAAACCCAAACAATCCCATAAAAAATGAGCAAAAGATCTAAATAGTAATTTCTCAAAAGAAAATACACAAATGGCCAACAGGTACATGAAAACATGCTCCACATCACTAATCATCAGGGAAATGCAAATCGAAACCACAATGAGATACAATCTCATCCCAGTTAGAATGGCTATGAGGGCAGTTGATAGCTGTGAGGGCAGGTTAGTAATTCTCCCTAGACATAAGGAAGGCCTAGCCAGA
>NW_012114766.1:6184250-6189148 GCF_000951035.1 Colobus angolensis palliatus | reverse complement strand
GGTTTTGCCATGTTGCCCAGGCTGGTCTCAAGCTCCTGAGCTCAAGCGATCTGCCCGCCTCGGCCTCCCAAACCCAAATCCACTTCTTTGTAACCTGTGTCTGCGAGGCATACACGATCTTCCGTTTTGTAACGTCACTTGTGTGTGTTTGGGATGGGCATCTCTGCAGCGTGTCCACCGCTCGTCACGGACGTGGCTCTGTGCTCTCCTGACTTTGGCCCTCATGCTTCTTGACTGCCTCAACTTGGTCAAAGCCCCACTTAAATGATGATGCCAGGACGGGAAACAATGCCAGGATCTTGACTGGCCAGAAACACCTGGCTACCGTCATCAGTCCCTGTTCTGGCTCCTGTACTTCTATTTGTGTCACCTGAAATGATGTGGGTTTTAAATTTTTAAGTAGGGAGCTATTGCCGTTATGCATTCTGATGCCATTTTCATCCCGACAGCAGTGCAGTAGCTATTACTATAAATAATAACCTACCCTTAAATTGTCTATTCCAAGATCCTGGATTGCTAAGTCAGATGAGACATAGCAACATCTTGGTTGTTAGACTTTCATTTATCTCCACTGACTCTTTTTTTTCTTCATTTTGCCTCTGCCACTTACCAGGGGCTTTGTGAGGACTGAATGAGCTAACCAATGCGTGTGCTGCTCCTCCCAACTTGTGTCTCCACAATGAGATGCAAGTGTGTTCTGTCCTTATGGAAACGGATGATTAAATTGTGCATAGGCTGGGAAGGAAAGCTTACTCAGGTGGCATGCCACTTGAAACTGCCCTTCAGGATTTCACTCCCCGTGCTGACATTTTTGGGGGAGTCATGACTACTCAACCCCCTGGGACTCCCCCAATTCCTCTTCCATTTGGTTCGGTACTTTCTATCTTAGACACGGTGACGTCAAGAGAGACTGGGCCACACACTGCTGGAAACTCAGCTCTGCTGTGCTGATGAAATGCTCCATCTTTTCTATCATGAAAAGCAGACACATAATTTCTGGTTTCACCTGCTTTTTTTATGAAACCACGTTGCTTCTTAGTGAACATTACAACCTAGTGTGTTAGGTTAAAACCAGTCAGCCACTTAATAATCAGTTCCTATGTTTTGAAACTCTTTCTTAAGGAGTATAAAACTCTTCACCCCCCATACAGTAAAGGAACAGAATATAACAGATCCTTGTTCATCATCTTACTTTCTTAGACAACATTATCTCACTTTTTTTTTTTTTTTTTTTGCCTTATTCCTTGCTGTTTTCTTGATGTCTTCAATTTCAATTCCAAGGCTTTATTCTGTTAAGCCCTTGTCTTATACCTTGACCCCACAAACCACAGAATCTCTCCAGGATGTTATAAGCTGTCCACCCTCATACTTCTACAGCCCATGGGAGCCTCACATTTGGGTTCTGCCATGGAAAATAACCTATTACTATTCAGTCTAACATAACCCTAATTTTATGGGTATGTATGCACACATATTTACCTACAGATTAAAGACTAGGATAGAATATTAGGAAGGTAATTTGCAAAATTAAGTCTTATAATGATGAGAAAATATTTGTTTTGGTATTAAAGTTTATTGATTTCTTTATTTTGAGACAGGATCTAGCTCTGTTGCCCAGGCTAGAGTGCAGTAGCATAATCATAGCTCACTGCAGCCTTGAACTCCTGGGCTTAAGGGATCATCCCGCCTTAGCCTCCTGAGTAGCTGGGACCACAGATGCAAGTCATCATGCCCAGCTAATGTTTTAATTTTTTATAGAAACAGGGTCTTGTCATGTTGCCCAGACTGGTCTCACACTCACGCAGTCCTCGCACCTCAGCCTCCCAAAGTGCTGGGATTGTAGGCATGAGCCACTGCACCCAGCTGTTTTAGTAAAGTTTAAATAAAAAAGAAGCTAAGAAAGTCCTAGCCAATTTAAGGTAAGTCCATCTCTGGTAGGTAATAGCTATATAATCTGAGACATTGAACCCCCAAGATACACTTGCTATAAGCGAGTTAGTGTGTATGGGATTGTAGACAATGATGGTTGCATTGTTGAACAAATAATTTAGGTTTTGTTAATATGGTACATTCACACACATATATTCGTATGTATGCACATATGTACGAAATCCTTTTAGGGAGTATGCTTAAAATAATTCTGTTTTCTCCTTGCAAAGTTCACTATAATGTGAAACCACACAAGAGGCATTTGATTGTCTTATGGAAGTCTGGAATTTAAAGAGAATTGTGTAAATAAGATCACCGTTCATCTAGCTGTTCAATGGATTTCATGTTCATCTCAGAATGTAATTGAATTTGAAGCTCCTGAAAAAGCCAATTGAAACCCAAATAACTGAACACATTACTTTTGTTCCTGATACCATGATTGACATGAGATCTATATCAAGATGGGAACATGGTAATATGAGTTATTTGCACAGCACCTTTCTGCAAAGACCTCAATTCATTTTACACATGGCGAGCTTGATCCTACCCCTAAGAAAAAAGTACTTACTTCTTTGGAGAGGTTGCCAGGTCAGATGTGAAGTCCCGTGTACCACTTGAATAACTTGAGCAAAAAACTTGCATTATTTCAGAAAATGTATGTGTCGATTATGGCTGCAGCCACATTCACTGTCCTTTCTCAGTGGTGCAGTCAGAGAAGAAGAGGGCATTAGTTTTACTGGTGAATTCTTGACATTACAAAGGAGACCATTTTCCTGCTGTTGAGATACAGGGTTTCTTCCTACGGGGAACCTGGAAAGGTTACAGCAGGTTCCTAGGCAAATTTATCTGAACTTGCGCACTGCCTTCTGAAGAGGAAGCCTCAGTCACATTCCACAGAGTAAGCAAAAGAGTGGAAGACAGGCTGCTCCCCTCATGTATGGTGTTGCAGGATCTTCAAGGAGTTCTTCTCCTGCCTTTGCCACACCCCTGTCCCTTTGCTTTCTTACAAGTCGAGTGATCTATCATTCGCATTATGCCAAGGAAGGCTCCTTCTGTAATGGGATCTCATGGTGAATTTATATAATAAATACAAAATTACACAATATGTGTTAGCTTATATTGAGTTATACATTTCATATATAATAAATGTTACACTGTTATATATATGATGTATTATATACTGTTATATATTGTATATTATGCATAATATACATATATGATATATATTATCCTTAGCTTTTGTTATTTCAACAAAATAGTCTCCTATTTAAGTAGTTAAAATGAAGCATCTTTAGAGAGACTGCCCGCTCTTAGTTTATTTTAACACAGTTTAACACAATAGGTGCTCCTGGGCATCTGTAATGTCAAGGTTCTGGTCTACCTGCTGGAGATACACACATAAACAAGACACACTCCTGCCCTCAAGAAGCTGACAGTAACTTGTAAAAGAGAGAAACAGACTCCTTTGAAGACACTTTATATTGCTGGATGCTATATTTAATTCAAAAAGGAAAATTGACAAAGAAGTTAATTGGTCAAGAATAGATCCCATGATTTCTGCTTTCATGAATTCAGTCAACAGATACTAACATGGAGCAAACAATCTCTGTGTGCCAGGCAGTAGGGTTACATCTGCACGTGAATGGCTCCATGAAGGAACTCACAGGGAAGACACATACTAGCTAATGGCTAATGAGCAGCCTCACTATTATTGTTTTAACACCTCAGGACCCCTTTAGGGCATGGAGTTTTGGGAAAAATCCCTGAACCTCAGGCTGTAGGTTGGGTACCCATCATCTGTGCTGTCTGGGATCTTACAAAAATCTCTTCACTCATGTTCAGCAGTGTTACTGGTTTAGCATCTGTTTCTACCACTGGAAGATACAACTTCTATAGCACACTGCTCTGAATCTACAGCCCCTAGCACCATACCTGAAAATATTTTGGGGCTCAATAAACATGTGCTTAAGCCAAGATGCAGCTCTTGTTTCCAAAAAGACCAACTTAGCTTAGTTACTAGAGAAGTTTTGCCATGAAGCCCTCTGTTTACGACCCTGTCTGCCTTGTTGTTTAAAGAAGATTGTTTACTTTTATGACTAATGGTGGCTTAGCCACAGCGTGCTACAAATGGGAGGCCTACGTATTGGCAAGTATTACAGAATCTACACAGCATTATTTCTCCTTGGAGGAGGCCTTTCCACACTCATGCAGAAATGAACGCAGTGGAAGTTCTAGATTTTTAAAACATTGTTATTCCTTCATTTGCTGTCTATCTCCAGCCTTTGTGGCACCCCCAGAGCCCAGGAGGGAAAAAAGCATTATTAGGTACATGCAGCACCTTGTGAAGAGGAGCACAAGATGGATGTATTCGTCAGTAATGCTGTCTGAGTTGTGTACGGGGGCTAAATAATGGGACTAAATTTTAAGTAAGAAGACATGCGTTCTTACCCACCATATCAGGGTGACCTCTAAATTAGCCATGTTGCAGATTATCATCTCCCTACTGTTTTAGAGGCTGAGAGTAGAATCAGCTCATGCCTTCTGCATGACACTAAGATAGGGTTGAGCTGTCCCCTTGAACTCCGTGAAGCCACTTTGCTTCCTTCCTTTTGGTGGAGTGAAAATTCAGTCTTCATGAGGGTATAAGGATTTGAAAGAAAAAAACAGAACACCACTGTCTTACCTTCTCCATTCATTGTTCACACAGAGCAGGACATGCTGAAGTTTGCTGTGCTTAATGAATGCTGAAATTATTATTTTTTTATACTTTAAGTTCTAGGGTACATGTGCACAACGTACAGGTTTGTTACATATGTGTATACATGTGCCATGCTGGTGTGCTGCACCCATCAACTTGTCATTAACATCAGGTAAAACTCCCAATGCCATCCCTCCCCCCTCCCCCCTCCCCACAATAGACCCCAGTGTGTGATGTTCCCCTTCCCGAGTCCAAGTGATCTCATTGTTCA
>NW_012114766.1:6182153-6182577 GCF_000951035.1 Colobus angolensis palliatus | reverse complement strand
TTTTCCAATTCTGTGAAGAAACTCATTGGTAGCTTGATGGGGATGGCATTGAATCTATAAATAACCTTGGGCAGTATGGCCATTTTCACAATATTAATTCTTCCTATCCATGAGCATGGTATGTTCTTCCATTTGTTTGTGTCCT
This sequence comes from Colobus angolensis palliatus, assembly GCF_000951035.1. NCBI lineage: Eukaryota > Metazoa > Chordata > Mammalia > Primates > Cercopithecidae > Colobus > Colobus angolensis. The sequence continues at coordinate 6,182,432 of NW_012114766.1, read as the reverse complement.
CTTTTATTTCACTGGGCAGTGGTTTGTAGTTCTCCTTCAAGAGGTCCTTTACATCCCTTGTAGGTTGGATTCCTAGGTATTTTAATCTCTTTGAAGCTATTGTGAATGGGAGTTCATTCATGATTTGGCTCTCTGTTTATCTGTTACTGGTGTATAAGAATGCTTGTGATTTTGAAGCACATTGATTTTGTATCCTGAGACTTTGCTGAATTTGCTTATCAGCTTAAGGAGATTTTGGGCTGAGATGATGGGATTTTCTAAATATACAATCATGTCATC